>NC_042977.1:31471912-31777240 GCF_901001165.1 Salmo trutta | reverse complement strand
TCTCCTCACTTGTAGTAATAACACAGATTACCTAGCATTTAGTGAAATGGTTCTCCTCCTTTAGTTAATAACCAGATTAACTAGGCAGTTAGTGACATGTCTCCTCACTTGTAGTAATAACAACAGATTACCTAGCAGTTGTGTCAGTGAAATGGGTTCTTCTCACTTGTAGTAATAACACAGATTCACCTAGCAGTTATGACTGTGCTCCTCACTGTAGTATACAAAGAATTACCTATTAGTTAGTCGCGACATGGTCTCCTCCTGTAGTAATAACACAGATTCCTTAGCTTAGTCAGTGACATGGTTAATCCTCACTGTAGTAATAACACAGATTACCTTCAGTTAGTCATTGACATGGTTCTCCATCACTTAGTAATACACGTTTACCTAGCAGTTAGTCAATGACATGTTTCTCCTCAATTGTAGTACTAAAAAGATTACCTATTAGTTAGTGAACATGGTTCCTCCTCACTTTGTAGAATAACACAGATTAACATAGCAGTTATGACATTGTTCTCCTCACTTGTATTAATAAAACAGATTACCTAGCAGTTAGTCAGTGACCTGGTTCACCTCACTTGTAGTAATAACACAGATTACCTAGCAGTTAGTCAGTGACATGGTTCTTCTCACTTGTAGTAATAACACAGATTACCTAGCAGTTAGTCAGTGACATGGTTCTCCTCACTTTTAGTAATTACACAGATTACCTAGCAGTTAGTCAGTGACATGGTTCTCCTCACTTGTAGTACTAACACAGATTACCTATTAGTTAGTGACATGGTTCTCCTCACTTGTAGTAATAACACAGATTACCTAGCAGTTAGTGACATGTTTCTCCTCACTTGTAGTAATAACACAGATTACCTAGCAGTTAGTCAGTGACATGGTTCTTCTCACTTGTAGTAATAACACAGATTACCTAGCAGTTAGTGACATGGTTCTCCTCACTTGTAGTAATAACACAGATTACCTAGCAGTTAGTCAGCGACATGGTTCTCCTCACTTGTAGTAATAACACAGATTACCTAGCAGTTAGTCAGTGACATGGTTCTCCTCACTTGTAGTAATAACACAGATTACCTAGCAGTTAGTCAGTGACATGGTTCTCCTCACTTTTAGTAATTACACAGATTACCTAGCAGTTAGTCAGTGACATGGTTCTCCTCACTTGTAGTACTAACACAGATTACCTATTAGTTAGTGACATGGTTCTCCTCACTTGTAGTAATAACACAGATTACCTAGCAGTTAGTGACATGGGTTCTCCTCACTTGTAGTAATAACACAGATTACCTAGCAGTTAGTCAGTGACATGGTTCTCCTCACTTGTAGTAATAACACAGATTACCTAGCAGTTAGTCAGTGACATGGTTCTTCTCACTTGTAGTAATAACACAGATTACCTAGCAGTTAGTCAGTGACATGGTTCTCCTCACTTGTAGTAATAACACAGATTACCTAGCAGTTAGTGACATGGTTCTCCTCACTTGTAGTAATAACACAGATTACCTAGCAGTTAGTCAGCGACATGGTTCTCCTCACTTGTAGTAATAACACAGATTACCTAGCAGTTAGTCAGTGACATGGTTCTCCTCACTTGTAGTAATAACACAGATTACCTAGCAGTTAGTCAGTGACATGGTTCTTCTCACTTGTAGTAATAACACAGATTACCTAGCAGTTAGTCAGTGACATGGTGCTCCTCACTTGTAGTAATAACACAGATTACCTAGCAGTTAGTCAGTGACATGGTTCTCCTCACTTGTAGTAATAACACAGATTACCTAGCAGTTAGTCAGTGACATGGTTCTCCTCACTTGTAGTAATAACACAGATTACCTAGCAGTTAGTCAGTGACATGGTTCTCCTCACTTGTAGTAATAACACAGATTACCTAGCAGTTAGTCAGTGACATGGTTCTTCTCACTTGTAGTAATAACACAGATTACCTAGCAGTTAGTCAGTGACATGGTTCTTCTCACTTGTAGTAATAACACAGATTACCTAGCAGTTAGTCAGCGACATGGTTCTTCTCACGTGTAGTAATAACACAGATTACCTAGCAGTTAGTCAGCGACATGGTTCTTCTTTAGTTAAATAAAGGTTAAAAAATAAATAAATAAATACAAATTCTCACTTGTACTAATAACACAGATTACCTAGCAGTTAGTCAGTGACATGGTTCTTCTCACTTGTAGAAATAACACAGATTACCTAGCAGTTAGTCAGTGACATGGTTCTTCTCACTTGTAGAAATAACACAGATTACCTAGCAGTTAGTCAGTGACATGGTTCTTCTCACTTGTAGTAATAACACAGATTACTTAGCAGTTAGTCAGCGACATGGTTCTTCTCACGTGTAGTAATAACACAGATTACCTAGCAGTTAGTCAGCGACATGGTTCTTCTTTAGTTAAATAAAGGTTAAAAAATAAATAAATACAAATTCTCAATTGTAGTAATAACACAGATTACCTAGCAGTTAGTAAGTGACATGGTTCTCCTCACTTGTAGTAATTACACAGATTACCTAGCAGTTAGTCAGTGACCTGGTTCACCTCACTTGTAGTAATAACACAGATTACCTAGCAGTTAGTCAGTGACATGGTTCTTCTCACTTGTAGTAATAACACAGATTACCTAGCAGTTAGTCAGTGACATGGTTCTCCTCACTTTTAGTAATTACACAGATTACCTAGCAGTTAGTCAGTGACATGGTTCTCCTCACTTGTAGTACTAACACAGATTACCTATTAGTTAGTGACATGGTTCTCCTCACTTGTAGTAATAACACAGATTACCTAGCAGTTAGTGACATGTTTCTCCTCACTTGTAGTAATAACACAGATTACCTAGCAGTTAGTCAGTGACATGGTTCTTCTCACTTGTAGTAATAACACAGATTACCTAGCAGTTAGTGACATGGTTCTCCTCACTTGTAGTAATAACACAGATTACCTAGCAGTTAGTCAGCGACATGGTTCTCCTCACTTGTAGTAATAACACAGATTACCTAGCAGTTAGTCAGTGACATGGTTCTCCTCACTTGTAGTAATAACACAGATTACCTAGCAGTTAGTCAGTGACATGGTTCTCCTCACTTTTAGTAATTACACAGATTACCTAGCAGTTAGTCAGTGACATGGTTCTCCTCACTTGTAGTACTAACACAGATTACCTATTAGTTAGTGACATGGTTCTCCTCACTTGTAGTAATAACACAGATTACCTAGCAGTTAGTGACATGGTTCTCCTCACTTGTAGTAATAACACAGATTACCTAGCAGTTAGTCAGTGACATGGTTCTCCTCACTTTTAGTAATTACACAGATTACCTAGCAGTTAGTCAGTGACATGGTTCTCCTCACTTGTAGTAATAACACAGATTACCTAGCAGTTAGTGACATGGTTCTCCTCACTTGTAGTAATAACACAGATTACCTAGCAGTTAGTCAGCGACATGGTTCTCCTCACTTGTAGTAATAACACAGATTACCTAGCAGTTAGTCAGTGACATGGTTCTCCTCACTTGTAGTAATAACACAGATTACCTAGCAGTTAGTCAGTGACATGGTTCTTCTCACTTGTAGTAATAACACAGATTACCTAGCAGTTAGTCAGTGACATGGTGCTCCTCACTTGTAGTAATAACACAGATTACCTAGCAGTTAGTCAGTGACATGGTTCTCCTCACTTGTAGTAATAACACAGATTACCTAGCAGTTAGTCAGTGACATGGTTCTCCTCACTTGTAGTAATAACACAGATTACCTAGCAGTTAGTCAGTGACATGGTTCTCCTCACTTGTAGTAATAACACAGATTACCTAGCAGTTAGTCAGTGACATGGTTCTTCTCACTTGTAGTAATAACACAGATTACCTAGCAGTTAGTCAGTGACATGGTTCTTCTCACTTGTAGTAATAACACAGATTACCTAGCAGTTAGTCAGCGACATGGTTCTTCTCACGTGTAGTAATAACACAGATTACCTAGCAGTTAGTCAGCGACATGGTTCTTCTTTAGTTAAATAAAGGTTAAAAAATAAATAAATACAAATTCTCACTTGTAGTAATAACACAGATTACCTAGCAGTTAGTCAGTGACATGGTTCTTCTCACTTGTAGAAATAACACAGATTACCTAGCAGTTAGTCAGTGACATGGTTCTCCTCACTTGTAGTAATAACACAGATTACCTAGCAGTTAGTGACATGGTTCTTCTCACTTGTAGTAATAACACAGATTACCTAGCAGTTAGTGACATGGTTTTCTCACTTGTAGTAATAACACAGATTACCTAGCAGTTAGTCAGTGACATGGTTCTTCTCAAATGTAGTAATAACACAGATTACGTAGCAGTTAGTGACATGGTTCTCCTCACTTGTAGTAATAACACAGATTACCTAGCAGTTAGTCAGTGACATGGTTCTCCTCACTTGTAATAATAACACAGATTACCTAGCAGTTAGTCAGCGGCATGGTTCTTCTCACTTGTAGTAATAACACAGATTACCTAGCAGTTAGTCAGTGACATGGTTCTCCTCACTTGTAATAGTAACACAGATTACCTAGCAGTTAGTCAGTGACATGGTTCTCCTCACTTGTAGTAATAACACAGATTACCTAGCAGTTAGTGACATGGTTCTCCTCACTTGTAGTAATAACACAGATTACCTAGCAGTTAGTCAGTGACATGGTTCTCCTCACTTGTAGTAATAACACAGATTACCTAGCAGTTAGTGACATGGTTCTCCTCACTTGTAGTAATAACACAGATTACCTAGCAGTTAGTGACATGGTTCTCCTCACTTGTAGTAATAACACAGATTACCTAGCAGTTAGTCAGTGACATGGTTCTCCTCACTTGTAATAGTAACACAGATTACCTAGCAGTTAGTCAGTGACATGGTTCTCCTCACTTGTAGTAATAACACAGATTACCTAGCAGTTAGTGACATGGTTCTCCTCACTTGTAGTAATAACACAGACTACCTAGCAGTTAGTCAGTGACATGGTTCTCCTCACTTGTAATAATAACACAGATTACCTAGCAGTTAGTCAGCGTCATGGTTCTTCTCACTTGTAGTAATAACACAGATTACCTAGCAGTTAGTCAGTGACATGGTTCTCCTCACTTGTAATAGTAACACAGATTACCTAGCAGTTAGTCAGTGACATGGTTCTCCTCACTTGTAGTAATAACACAGATTACCTAGCAGTTAGTGACATGGTTCTCCTCACTTGTAGTAATAACACAGATTACCTAGCAGTTAGTCAGTGACATGGTTCTCCTCACTTGTAGTAATAACACAGATTACCTAGCAGTTAGTGACATGGTTCTCCTCACTTGTAGTAATAACACAGATTACCTAGCAGTTAGTGACATGGTTCTCCTCACTTGTAGTAATAACACAGATTACCTAGCAGTTAGTCAGTGACATGGTTCTCCTCACTTGTAATAATAACACAGATTACCTAGCAGTTAGTCAGCGACATGGTTCTTCTCACTTGTAGTAATAACACAGATTACCTAGCAGTTAGTCAGTGACATGGTTCTCCTCACTTGTAATAATAACACAGATTACCTAGCAGTTAGTCAGTGACATGGTTCTCCTCACTTGTAGTAATAACACAGATTACCTAGCAGTTAGTGACATGGTTCTTCTCACTTGTAGTAATAACACAGATTGCCTAGCAGTTAGTCAGTGACATGGTTCTTCTCACTTGTAGTAATAACACAGATTACCTAGCAGTTAGTGACATGGTTCTTCTCACTTGTAGTAATAACACAGATTACCTAGCAGTTAGTCAGTGACATGGTTCTCCTCACTTGTAGTAATAACACAGATTACCTAGCAGTTAGTGACATGGTTCTCCTCACTTGTAGTAATAACACAGATTACCTAGCAGTTAGTCAGTGACATGGTTCTCCTCACTTGTAGTAATAACACAGATTACCTAGCAGTTAGTGACATGGTTCTCCTCACTTGTAGTAATAACACAGATTACCTAGCAGTTAGTGACATGGTTCTCCTCACTTGTAATAATAACACAGATTACCTAGCAGTTAGTCAGCGACATGGTTCTTCTCACTTGTAGTAATAACACAGATTACCTAGCAGTTAGTGACATGGTTCTCCTCACTTGTAGTAATAACACAGATTACCTAGCAGTTAGTCAGTGACATGGTTCTCCTCACTTGTAGTAATAACACAGATTACCTAGCAGTTAGTGACATGGTTCTCCTCACTTGTAGTAATAACACAGATTACCTAGCAGTTAGTCAGTGACATGGTTCTCCTCACTTGTAGTAATAACACAGAATACCTAGCAGTTAGTGACATGGTTCTTCTCACTTGTAGTAATAACACAGATTACCTAGCAGTTAGTGACATGGTTCTCCTCACTTGTAGTAATAACACAGATTACCTAGCAGTTAGTCAGTGACATGGTTCTCCTCACTTGTAGTAATAACACAGATTACCTAGCAGTTAGTGACATGGTTCTTCTCACTTGTAGTAATAACACAGATTACCTAGCAGTTAGTGACATGGTTCTCCTCACTTGTAGTAATAACACAGATTACCTAGCAGTTAGTCAGTGACATGGTTCTCCTCACTTGTAGTAATAACACAGATTCCCTAGCAGTTAGTGACATGGTTCTTCTCACTTGTAGTAATAACACAGATTACCTAGCAGTTAGTGACATGGTTCTCCTCACTTGTAGTAATAACACAGATTACCTAGCAGTTAGTCAGTGACATGGTTCTCCTCACTTGTAGTAATAACACAGATTACTTAGCAGTTAGTGACATGGTTCTCCTCACTTGTAGTAATAACACAGATTACCTAGCAGTTAGTGACATGGTTCTTCTCACTTGTAGTAATAACACAGATTACCTAGCAGTTAGTCAGTGACATGGTTCTTCTCACATGTAGTAATAACACAGATTACGTAGCAGTTAGTGACATGGCTCTCCTCACTTGTAGTAATAACACAGATTACATAGCAGTTAGTCAGTGACATGGTTCTCCTCACTTGTAATAATAACACAGATTACCTAGCAGTTAGTCAGCGACATGGTTCTTCTCACTTGTAGTAATAACACAGATTACCTAGCAGTTAGTCAGTGACATGGTTCTCCTCACTTGTAATAGTAACACAGATTACCTAGCAGTTAGTCAGTGACATGGTTCTCCTCACTTGTAGTAATAACACAGATTACCTAGCAGTTAGTGACATGGTTCTCCTCACTTGTAGTAATAACACAGATTACCTAGCAGTTAGTCAGTGACATGGTTCTCCTCACTTGTAGTAATAACACAGATTACCTAGCAGTTAGTCAGTGACATGGTTCTCCTCACTTGTAATAGTAACACAGATTACCTAGCAGTTAGTCAGTGACATGGTTCTCCTCACTTGTAGTAATAACACAGATTACCTAGCAGTTAGTGACATGGTTCTCCTCACTTGTAGTAATAACACAGATTACCTAGCAGTTAGTCAGTGACATGGTTCTCCTCACTTGTAGTAATAACACAGATTACCTAGCAGTTAGTGACATGGTTCTCCTCACTTGTAGTAATAACACAGATTACCTAGCAGTTAGTGACATGGTTCTCCTCACTTGTAGTAATAACACAGATTACCTAGCAGTTAGTCAGTGACATGGTTCTCCTCACTTGTAATAATAACACAGATTACCTAGCAGTTAGTCAGCGACATGGTTCTTCTCACTTGTAGTAATAACACAGATTACCTAGCAGTTAGTCAGTGACATGGTTCTCCTCACTTGTAAAAAATAACACAGATTACCTAGCAATTAGTCAGTGACATGGTTCTCCTCACTTGTAGTAATAACACAGATTACCTAGCAGTTAGTGACATGGTTCTTCTCACTTGTAGTAATAACACAGATTGCCTAGCAGTTAGTCAGTGACATGGTTCTTCTCACTTGTAGTAATAACACAGATTACCTAGCAGTTAGTGACATGGTTCTTCTCACTTGTAGTAATAACACAGATTACCTAGCAGTTAGTGACATGGTTCTTCTCACTTGTAGTAATAACACAGATTACCTAGCAGTTTGTCAGTGACATGGTTCTCCTCACTTGTAGTAATAACACAGATTACCTAGCAGTTAGTGACATGGTTCTCCTCACTTGTAGTAATAACACAGATTACCTAGCAGTTAGTGACATGGTTCTCCTCACTTGTAATAATAACACAGATTACCTAGCAGTTAGTCAGCGACATGGTTCTTCTCACTTGTAGTAATAATACAGATTACCTAGCAGTTAGTGACATGGTTCTCCTCACTTGTATTAATAACACAGATTACCTAGCAGTTAGTCAGTGACATGGTTCTCCTCACTTGTAGTAATAACACAGATTACCTAGCAGTTAGTGACATGGTTCTCCTCACTTGTAGTAATAACACAGATTACCTAGCAGTTAGTCAGTGACATGGTTCTCCTCACTTGTAGTAATAACACAGATTACCTAGCAGTTAGTGACATGGTTCTTCTCACTTGTAGTAATAACACAGATTACCTAGCAGTTAGTGACATGGTTCTCCTCACTTGTAGTAATAACACAGATTACCTAGCAGTTAGTCAGTGACATGGTTCTCCTCACTTGTAGTAATAACACAGATTACCTAGCAGTTAGTGACATGGTTCTTCTCACTTGTAGTAATAACACAGATTACCTAGCAGTTAGTGACATGGTTCTCCTCACTTGTAGTAATAACACAGATTACCTAGCAGTTAGTCAGTGACATGGTTCTCCTCACTTGTAGTAATAACACAGATTACTTAGCAGTTAGTGACATGGTTCTCCTCACTTGTAGTAATAACACAGATTACCTAGCAGTTAGTGACATGGTTCTTCTCACTTGTAGTAATAACACAGATTACCTAGCAGTTAGTCAGTGACATGGTTCTTCTCACATGTAGTAATAACACAGATTACGTAGCAGTTAGTGACATGGCTCTCCTCACTTGTAGTAATAACACAGATTACCTAGCAGTTAGTCAGTGACATGGTTCTCCTCACTTGTAATAATAACACAGATTACCTAGCAGTTAGTCAGCGACATGGTTCTTCTCACTTGTAGTAATAACACAGATTACCTAGCAGTTAGTCAGTGACATGGTTCTCCTCACTTGTAATAGTAACACAGATTACCTAGCAGTTAGTCAGTGACATGGTTCTCCTCACTTGTAGTAATAACACAGATTACCTAGCAGTTAGTGACATGGTTCTCCTCACTTGTAGTAATAACACAGATTACCTAGCAGTTAGTCAGTGACATGGTTCTCCTCACTTGTAGTAATAACACAGATTACCTAGCAGTTAGTGACATGGTTCTCCTCACTTGTAGTAATAACACAGATTACCTAGCAGTTAGTGACATGGTTCTCCTCACTTGTAGTAATAACACAGATTACCTAGCAGTTAGTGACATGGTTCTCCTCACTTGTAGTAATAACACAGATTACCTAGCAGTTAGTGACATGGTTCTCCTCACTTGTAGTAATAACACAGATTACCTAGCAGTTAGTCAGTGACATGGTTCTCCTCACTTGTAATAATAACACAGATTACCTAGCAGTTAGTCAGCGACATGGTTCTTCTCACTTGTAGTAATAACACAGATTACCTAGCAGTTAGTCAGTGACATGGTTCTCCTCACTTGTAATAATAACACAGATTACCTAGCAGTTAGTCAGTGACATGGTTCTCCTCACTTGTAGTAATAACACAGATTACCTAGCAGTTAGTGACATGGTTCTTCTCACTTGTAGTAATAACACAGATTACCTAGCAGTTAGTGACATGGTTCTCCTCACTTGTAGTAATAACACAGATTACCTAGCAGTTAGTCAGTGACATGGTTCTCCTCACTTGTAGTAATAACACAGATTACTTAGCAGTTAGTGACATGGTTCTCCTCACTTGTAGTAATAACACAGATTACCTAGCAGTTAGTGACATGGTTCTTCTCACTTGTAGTAATAACACAGATTACCTAGCAGTTAGTCAGTGACATGGTTCTTCTCACATGTAGTAATAACACAGATTACGTAGCAGTTAGTGACATGGCTCTCCTCACTTGTAGTAATAACACAGATTACCTAGCAGTTAGTCAGTGACATGGTTCTCCTCACTTGTAATAATAACACAGATTACCTAGCAGTTAGTCAGCGACATGGTTCTTCTCACTTGTAGTAATAACACAGATTACCTAGCAGTTAGTCAGTGACATGGTTCTCCTCACTTGTAATAGTAACACAGATTACCTAGCAGTTAGTCAGTGACATGGTTCTCCTCACTTGTAGTAATAACACAGATTACCTAGCAGTTAGTGACATGGTTCTCCTCACTTGTAGTAATAACACAGATTACCTAGCAGTTAGTCAGTGACATGGTTCTCCTCACTTGTAGTAATAACACAGATTACCTAGCAGTTAGTGACATGGTTCTCCTCACTTGTAGTAATAACACAGATTACCTAGCAGTTAGTGACATGGTTCTCCTCACTTGTAGTAATAACACAGATTACCTAGCAGTTAGTCAGTGACATGGTTCTCCTCACTTGTAATAATAACACAGATTACCTAGCAGTTAGTCAGCGACATGGTTCTTCTCACTTGTAGTAATAACACAGATTACCTAGCAGTTAGTCAGTGACATGGTTCTCCTCACTTGTAATAATAACACAGATTACCTAGCAGTTAGTCAGTGACATGGTTCTCCTCACTTGTAGTAATAACACAGATTACCTAGCAGTTAGTGACATGGTTCTTCTCACTTGTAGTAATAACACAGATTACCTAGCAGTTAGTCAGTGACATGGTTCTTCTCACTTGTAGTAATAACACAGATTACCTAGCAGTTAGTGACATGGTTCTTCTCACTTGTAGTAATAACACAGATTACCTAGCAGTTAGTGACATGGTTCTTCTCACTTGTAGTAATAACACAGATTACCTAGCAGTTAGTCAGTGACATGGTTCTCCTCACTTGTAGTAATAACACAGATTACCTAGCAGTTAGTGACATGGTTCTCCTCACTTGTAGTAATAACACAGATTACCTAGCAGTTAGTCAGTGACATGGTTCTCCTCACTTTTAGTAATAACACAGATTACCTTGCAGTTAGTGACATGGTTCTCCTCACTTGTAGTAATAACACAGATTACCTAGCAGTTAGTGACATGGTTCTCCTCACTTGTAATAATAACACAGATTACCTAGCAGTTAGTCAGCGACATGGTTCTTCTCACCTGTAGTAATAACACAGATTACCTAGCAGTTAGTGACATGGTTCTCCTCACTTGTAGTAATAACACAGATTACCTAGCAGTTAGTCAGTGACATGGTTCTCCTCACTTGTAGTAATAACACAGATTACCTAGCAGTTAGTGACATGGTTCTCCTCACTTGTAGTAATAACACAGATTACCTAGCAGTTAGTCAGTGACATGGTTCTCCTCACTTGTAGTAATAACACAGATTACCTAGCAGTTAGTGACATGGTTCTTCTCACTTGTAGTAATAACACAGATTACCTAGCAGTTAGTGACATGGTTCTCCTCACTTGTAGTAATAACACAAATTACCTAGCAGTTAGTCAGTGACATGGTTCTTCTCACTTGTAGTAATAACACAGATTACCTAGCAGTTAGTGACATGGTTCTTCTCACTTGTAGTAATAACACAGATTACCTAGCAGTTAGTGACATGCTTCTTCTCACTTGTAGTAATAACACAGATTACCTAGCAGTTAGTCAGTGACATGGTTCTTCTCACTTGTAGTAATAACACAGATTACCTAGCAGTTAGTCAGTGACATGGTTCTTCTCACGTGTAGTAATAACACAGATTACCTAGCAGTCAGTGACATGGTTCTTCTCACTTGTAGTAATAACACAGATTACCTAGCAGTTAGTCAGTGACATGGTTCTCCTCACTTGTAGTAATAACACAGATTACCTAGCAGTTAGTGACATTGTTCTCCTCACTTGTAGTAATAACACAGATTACCTAGCAGTTAGTGACATGGTTCTTCTCACTTGTAGTAATAACACAGATTACCTAGCAGTTAGTCAGTGACATGGTTCTTCTCACTTGTAGTAATAACACAGATTACCTAGCAGTTAGTGACATGGTTCTCCTCACTTGTAGTAATAACACAGATTACCTAGCAGTTAGTCAGCGACATGGTTCTCCTCACTTGTAGTAATAACACAGATTACCTAGCAGTTAGTGACATGGTTCTCCTCACTTGTAGTAATAACACAGATTACCTAGCAGTTAGTCAGTGACATGGTTCTCCTCACTTGTAGTAATAACACAGATTACCTAGCAGTTAGTGACATGGTTCTTCTCACTTGTAGTAATAACACAGATTACCTAGCAGTTAGTGACATGGTTCTCCTCACTTGTAGTAATAACACAAATTACCTAGCAGTTAGTCAGTGACATGGTTCTTCTCACTTGTAGTAATAACACAGATTACCTAGCAGTTAGTCAGTGACATGGTTCTCCTCACTTGTAGTAATAACACAGATTACCTAGCAGTTAGTGACATGGTTCTTCTCACTTGTAGTAATAACACAGATTACCTAGCAGTTAGTGACATGGTTCTTCTCACTTGTAGTAATAACACAGATTACCTAGCAGTTAGTCAGCGACATGGTTCTTCTTTAGTTAAATAAAGGTTAAAAAATAAATAAATACAAATTCTCACTTGTAGTAATAACACAGATTACTCAAGTACTGTGATTGTGCACCACTTAATATAAACACAAAACCCACTAGCATGGTCTGCCTCTTTTCTGTCATGTCATCCTTGTGGGACCAGCAATATCAATCCAGAGTAATAGATTTTCATTGCAATTTCACTTCTTTCAAGCAGAATCCTGTGCAGAACTAATCAGGGGGGAAGCCAGAGACCATTAAATGTCTATGAATAATTCATGAACTGAAGGTGGGAACCTAAGTATCTATCCTGATAAATGTTTCAATATGGAATCTATTGCTCCCGTTACCTGACTGACTGTGTTACCCTATCTGTTACGGTGTTACAGCAGGGCTAATCATTGAAGCTTTGGAAAACAAGTATCAGATGGAGGAGTAGTACAGTTCTGTTCAGTAGTAGTGATAAAGGTTGTTTGGAACAGAGCAATAAATAAATGGCTCTGGTTTGGGATGAGGATAGATATAAACATATGCTTCCCTTGACCTCAACTTTGTAGTGAAAAAAACTGCTGTCCTTGAGAAGGAAATAGTTACACTATAACAACATTGTGCTTGAGGGGTATATGTTGCAGTATATATTCAAGGCTCACCTCAGTAGAAAGGCCCCCGGCTCTTCGTCTGTAGAGGTCTAGCCATGAAGCAGGCAGGTGAGCACTGATCCTACCCGTGGCAGAGGAGCTTCCCTGGGCATGGCTGTTGGGGACGCATGCCCTCCCCTGGAGCTGGTGGCAAAGCCTGGCCTGCGGTGGGCTTGGTGTTGGCTCTGGGCAGTGGCTGACCTGGTGTATGTGCTGCCACAGTTCCTGGTTGTTGTGGCCAAGGTGCTGTCTCAACAGTGGTTATGGAGGGTGTTTGATGGTGGACTCAGGAGCAGTTCCACTCAGATCCAGAATGAGCTGAGTTGAGATCAAAACATAACATTAGTTTGTTTGTGAGGTAGTGGGAACTAGACCGTGAGGCTATAAAGGGCTAATGCCAACAAATTATGGCACAACAGTAACAGCCCATACCACTTTAACCCGATGCAATGATGTTTCATATTTACAGAGCTCCCAATCATCGCATAGAAATATTTACCAGTGCAAAAAGACTGATGACTTGACAGAATAACTCTGGGTGTGAAGGTTTTCAAACCAGTTTATGGGAAGGCACAGAGGCAATTTGTTTGACAAGCGCAGAGGGTGAATTTCAGAGAGCAGTTTATTACAAAGTGGTGAAAAGTCTCAACTGCTGCAGGTTGAAGGCACCTGTGGGTCCAAAAATATAAATACCTAACGGCAATTAACACGTATTCTTCAGTGTCCTTGTTGTTTGTATGCCAAGCACAAACGTTTCTGCCAAGGTGTTTTGTTGTGTTGCAATTGAAACCTCAGGAGAATTTATTCTCGTTAGTGCGCATTTGTTGACACGATATCACATCTCTGTGAAGCTGTATTGGCAAGCTGCCTCTGTGATCATTGTTTTAAGACACCTTTTCAACTCACTTTTCATTCACATTTGAAACTATACCTCATCATGTTATGGAAATCTTTTCCCTCTGCATCCAAGAGCATGCTAAAATACATTTTTAAAAACCTTTATTTAAAACACAGCCTTTGCAATGTCTCTCAATATCGTGGCATTCCATCTGGAGCCTGCCAACTCATTGAGTGATGTATTCTGACGCCATTTTAGACCTTCTTTAAAAATGAATGTCTACATCTGTCTTAAAATGTGCATCTAAAAAAGGAAATGTTTCATATACTGTATGCAGCCTGGCTGTTTGAAGACGAATGCAGGCCTGCTTCCAGCAGGGGCCCTCGAGAACATACTGACAAACGCAAGCAGTTCACTTCACTGCCAGAATCCCAGTCAGATAGACTGAGCTGAACCTTTTGTACAATTTAAGTTGAGTCAGCGCAACTCACAGGCACGTCATCAGATATTTTCCCCGAATCACTGCACAGTGTTTCTCAAATAGCACTCCTGGCTCTGACACAATAGCAGTAGAAAGTTAGCATCGAGTAGAGAGGAGTAGTTTTGCTTAATTTGCTTGGAAGGTGTTGGCTGATAGAGACATCGCCGTGCCTAGGACCTGAAGACAGCAGGTGTCGGCCCTCGAGGAAGAGACCAGCGATTTATTCTACCTGTTACATTGGTGCCGTGACCTGAATCTAAGGGAGGTGACTATAGTAGCTAGAGGCTTAAGCTTTAGGGCTCGATTCAATACGTATCGCAGAAGATCCGTGGTATAGCGTGACAGAAATGTAAAGGCAATGTTACCCATGCTCGCGGAGACTGCATTCACGGTAAATGCTGCATATGTCGGCTCAATCGGAAATGACCTTGAAATGACAATCTCACCATACCACAGATCTGACGTGATACGGATATGGACCGAGCCCTTTGTAGTCTTACGTAACCAGACGAGTGTGCCTCTGGATATGGAGTATACCCCAACATACTGTACATTTACGCCTATCTGTAAAGTCTGCTATGTGAGCTTAAAGCTTTTAGCAAAGACAGCTCTGCCTTGGATTCAATGCAATAATGACCCAGGCGAAATTCCCATTATTGTTGATTAGTTGAAATTAACACATAGGTTCAGGAGGAATAATGGAATCAATCAGATGACAGGATCAATTTACAACTCTGCCTACCCTTCTGCCTACACAGTATATAAACAGTGACATACATCACAATGGTGTGCTGGCTGATTTCTGCATCCCACGTCCAGCAACGCCCATCTCCCTTCCTTCTTCTCTCTTGGCGGATTGTTCCATAGAGATAATATGAGATGAAAACTAGTAGATATTCTCTATGAGTTCTTCTCTACCTCGGTCCTTGATCTGGAGCCAAACCGACCAGAGGCCGTATCCAAACCAAAGTAACTACAGTATTTTCAATGTCTCAACCATATGGCCATACCTGCACAGTCATCAGAAAAATGGGATAATAACCAAATGCACAAATTTGGTTCATGTGGAAAAATCAACTTAAATGAATTGGTGACAAAACAACCATGAGCAGTCCTATGAAACAGTGAGCTGACTCTCTCCAATGAAATAGTTGAAGTCTATCTCATTGCATTCCATAGCCCTTACCATGAGGTTTCATTCTAATAAATAGTGTTTATGTTCTTATCCTGGCTGTGCTCCATTTCTCCTGATAGTTTTTGCATGACAGAAAGAATAAGAAAAACAAGTCAACAGTGCTTGATCGTCGCTCTCCAAAGGCTAACCTCAGAAAGCAACCAATTATTTTCTCAGTATTTACAGAGGAGCTGTCAGATTCAAGAGCACCCTAATTAGTGTACTGTTTTCAAATGCTCCTTACAGTAGGCCTATGCATGGCTGTGATTGTGTGTGTGTGTGTGTGTGTGTGTGTGTGTGTGTGTGTGTGTGTGTGTGTGTGTGTGTGTGTGTGTGTGTGTGTGTGTGTGTGTGTGTGTGTGTGTGTGTGTGTGTGTGTGTGTGTGTGTGTGTGTGTGGCTTTTGTATATTCTGCTAGGTCCTGAGTCCTTGTCTACTATTTTACATCATTTGAAAAAGGGACTGTCAAACTGCTCCCCGCATTACCCCTGTAACTTTCTTCATTCTGCCAAGTATATAGGCAGAGGAAGAGATTGCTATTACTTCTTGAGATTTTCAAGTCAACTAATACCTGAGCCACAACAGTACATGTGCTCAATCTCTCTATACCAGTATGGTCAGTGCTATTACGCTCGCTCTATACCAGATCCATTCAGCAGTGAGAGTGAGGGAGCAGAGGTAAATTAGTGACAGACACATTTATGGACCCGCTTCCTGACCTTCCTGATTGTGATGAATGGTTCTTGGCATGGCATAGCCTACAACTATCAAGTGGGTGCCAACTTAAATCCAACCGGGGCATTTCACAAACTGGTGCTGGCCCATTATAGCACTGAATATCCAGGAATGGTTCATTATGACCAAATGGTGTTGTGTGAATATACGGTTTATTTATAGCTTCAAAATGTGTTTAAAACTATAATGTTGAACTCATGGACTGTCGGTGCTTGTGTCCATGGCTCTGTTTATGAATTTGAGAGTGTTGGTTACGTTTCCCCAGCCCCATCTCTCAGATTTATACCAAACCAAGTGGCGGGTCTAAAACACAAACTCCAGATTGTGGCTTTAAAGAGGGGTACATTTTATTCAGAGTTCAAGCGTTTACCATCTGGTGGGTTTCATATACTTTTCTCCAGTGAGTTTCTTAATTAAAATGAATGAATTGTCCCATTAACAACACAGGATAATATACTAACATATAAGCCAATGGCTTGAGTGAAGTGAAGCAAATAATCGGACATGGTTGTCTCAATTAACATTAACGCATTCATTTAACTCATAGGTATTCATGCACATTACAGTGCCTCTTATAATAGATAGTTCATTCCCCCTAATTCATTTTTAAAAATGAGAATAACATGAAGTACAACATGAAATTCAAGTAGCAGCGATTAGCAGTGTAACAAGCCAGTCCTACATGGGGGGGTATCATGCTGTGAGGATACACAAACATGAAAGATGAATAACCTAAGTGCATTGCAGTGAGCATCGGCCTGATAGAAACAGCTTTGCACTGTCAGATTCTTTTCTGAAATATAACACTGTATCTATGGGGGGAAGTTAAATCAGCAAAAGACTTGAAATGCTAAGGGACATGGTTGTGCACAAAACGCAATTTGTTTGACAAGTGACAAATTTGTCAAATGGGGGTATACTGTCTGAAGGATGTATAGCACATTACCAGAAATAATGGTCTTATAATAGCCTACATTTAATGTACGTCATCGGGGAAAATAAGAAACTTCTCATTTTAGTTTGAGCTAAATCTGACAGAACTCTAATTGTGTGCATTTATACCTCCCAGATGAATTGTGTAATTATGTGGAGTTGTTCCCAGATAGTACTCCTAGACATTTAGCAATTTCATGAATGATTTGAAAACATATATCACAAATGAAGCAATGAACAATCAACAAACAATGCATCAAGACTCTGTATGGCATTTACCTGGCGTCTAATATATAACTGACAAACTTGCCCTTTAAGGAAAATGATAAAGTCACAACCTACTATCTGTAATAAGCAAATAACATCAGAACTTGAGCCAATGTGCTGTACGTGCTCTAACTAAACAATGTGCATTTTAACTCATTCCCACATTGATATTACACAATTAATAACAGCACTGGGCTAACATCAGCTGAAATCTATTTCTATTTTTGAGTTTCAATACAGTACAAAAGTAATTAAGAAACAAACATAGCACTATTAGTGTTGTGTGCTTTGAGCTATGAGAGTTAGTGAGGATTGACTAATTTACTCATCGCTCTGCGCTGCCTGGGCTAGAGGACTAACAATTTTATTTTTGTACAACAGCGACTCTGTAGCAAACAGAGAGAGATAACACTCTGAGGTACACTGACTGACAGACTGACTGAAGCATCTACAGTAAAATCTGTTTGTGCTATTGTTTATTCATCACACAAACCCTTATACAGTTGAAGTCAGAAGTTTACATACACTTAGGTTGGAGTCATTAAAACAAATTTTTCAACCACTCCACAAATTTGTTGTTTATCAAACTATAGTTTTGGCAAGTCGGTTAGGACATCTACTTTGTGCATGACACAAGTCATTTTTCCAACAATTGTTTACAGACAGATTATTTCACTTAAAATTCACTGTGCCACAATTCCAGTGGGTCAGAAGTTTACATACACTAAGTTGACTGTGCCTTTAAACAGCTTGGAAAATTCCAGAAAAGTATGTCATGGCTTTAGAAGCTTCTGATAGGCTAATGAACATAATTTGGGTCAATTGGAGGTGTACCTGTGGATGTATTTCAAGGCCTACCTTCAAACTGTGCTTGACATCATGGGAAAATCAAAAGAAATCAGCCAAGACCTCAGAAAATAAACAGTAGACCACAAGTCTGGTTCATCCTTGGGAGCAATTTCCAAATGCTTGAAGGTACCACGTTCATCCGTACAAACAATAGTACGCAAGTATAAACACCATGGGACCACACATCCGTCATACCGCTCAGGAAGGAGACGCGTTCTGTCTCCTAGAGATGAACGTGCTTTGATGCAAAAAGTGCAAATCAATCCCAGAACAACAGCAAAGGACCTTGTGAAGATGCTAGAGGAAACAGGTACAGAAGTATCTAAATCCACAGTAAAACGAGTCCTATATCAACATAACCTGAAAGGCCGCTCAGCAAGGAAGAAGCCACTGCTCCAAAACCGCCATAAAAAGCCAGACTATGATTTGCAACTGCACATGGGGACAAAGATTGTACTTTTTGGAGAAATGTCCTCTGGTCTGTTTGGCCATAATGAACATCGTTATATTTGGAGGAAAAAGTGGGAGGCTTGCAAGCCGAAGAACACATCCCAACCGTGAAGCACATGGGTGGCAGCATCATGTTGTAGGGGTGCTTTGCTGCAGGAGGGACTGGTGCACTTCACAAAATAGATGGCATCATGAGGTAGGAACATTATTTGGATATATTGAAGCAACATCTCAAGACATCAGTCAGGAAGTTAAAGCTTGGTCGCAAGTGGGTCTTCCAAATGGACAATGACCCCAAGCATACTTCCAAAGTTGTAGCAAAATGGCTTAAGGACAACAAAGTCAAGGTATTGGAGTGGCCATCACAAAGCCCCGACCTCAATCCTAGAGAGAATTTGTGGGCAGAACTGAAAAAGCGTGTGTGAGCAAGGAGTCCTACAAACCTGACTCAGTTACACCAGCTCTGTCAGGAGGAATGGGCCAAAATTCACCAAACTTATTGTGGGAAGCTTGTGGAAGGCTACCCGAAACATTTGATCCAAGTTCAACAATTTAAAGGCAATGCTACCAAATACTAATTGAGTGTATGTAAACTTCTGACCCACTGGGAATGTGATGAAAGAAATAGAAGCTGAAATAAATCATTCTCTCTACTATTATTCTGACATTTCACATTCTTAAAATAAATTGGTGATCCTAACTGACCTAAGACAGGGACTTTTTACTAGGATTAAATGTCAGGAATTGTGAAAAACTGAGTTTAAATGTATTTGGCTAAGGTATATGTAAACTTCCCACTTCAACTGTAGCATACGTTCTCAGTAAAATCCAGTCAACATCTGGGACAATTCATACGGCTGGATGGTCGACTGAATCAGCCCCCCAGAGAAATATGAGGTGTGATAGTCTTCCTCTTTCCCCTGCTCAGCTCTGGAACTGCAGTAAATTGGGATGAAGATGACCAAGGCCACAACCTCACCTTACATTTTACATTTACATTTTAGTTATTTAGCAGACGCTCTCATCCAGAGAGACTTACTGCCTCTCCTTGACATATAGCCTCTCTTTACCCTCTACATCTTTCCTTCAGAAGCAGCAGCCATAGCTAAAGGGCAACATCAGGATCAGTGCTTCTAATTTGTCTTTTCACAGTGGAATTGGCTTTCATTCAGGGACCGACTACCGCATTTGGGAACCTAGGGCAACAATCTTTTTTTACATCGATTTTTTTTTTTTTTTTCAGATTTCCTTTTGTGAAAATAGCTAACCTTCTGCATTTCAACACATTTGTTAAACATTTAGCAGTTTTCTAACGCTATTCTACACATTTTGTCATGCCGCTAAGATAAAATGTTGCAGTTTAAAAGCTAATTTCCTGCAATTCTACACTTTTTGCCATGGGTCAGAGAGAAAAATGTGCTGCTTTATTGCTCATCACATGCTATTGTTCACATTTTGCCATGAGGCTGAGAGAACATTTAGCAGTTTTAAAGTTTTTTTTAACTTTCAAAGGTAACATTGATGCACCCAAAAGGCCAAGTTGATATCGTAAATCAATGTGTGAATCAAATGTTAAAGAGATGATAATGGTGGTAGTAGTGCCAGTAGTAGGCTAATCAAATAATAGCTGTAGTAAGCCTAATAATGGTAATAGCACAGAGTTTCTAAACCCAGAGGCGCAACATCGCAAGACTTCCGTGAACACTTGTGAAGCAGACTCAGCATACCAGGACAGGGTTTGGGGTTTGAGAAGTCAATGAGAGAAGTGAAAGATTCCTCCTTAGTTGTTCATTTTCTCGATTTCTAAAGGGACAACCTACAATAGATTCAAGCCAATGTCTTAAGTAACTGAACATGTTATTACTCCAACCTCGAAAGTGACAAACTTACATTTCTGTCAAAAACTACTTTATATCAAAGGAGTGCTTTTGATTTGACGGCAGATGCACAGTTCGGCGCGAGACAATGTCTTAAGTAACTGAACATGTTATTACTCCAACGTTGAAAGTGACAAACTTAAACTTTCATCAAAAACTACTTTATATCAAAGGAGTGCTTTTGATTTGATGGCAGATGCGCAGTTTGGCGCGATTACGTGTTTTTGCACATTAGCTTAGCTAGCCAATGTCACCATGACATCGCCTACAAGCATTTTCAAGGATTTCTACTGGAGAAGCAGTTTCTGCCTATCTTCAAACTGTACTGTCTTTGGTAATAGTGTCAGTATAGGTGTTTGCAGAAATGGACATAAGAAACCATACCAAGATTTGATTGGGTGTGCTTAACAATGCTTTATGTCAGGGATCATCAACTATAATCAAAATCAAATCAAATGTATTTATATAGCCCTTCTTAGATCAGCTGATATCTCAAAGTGCTGTACAGAAACCCAGCCTAAAACCCCAAACAGCAAGCAATGCAGGTGTAGAAGCACGGTGGCTAGGAAAACCTCCCTAGAAAGGCCAAAACCTAGGAAGAAACCTAGAGAGGAACCAGGCTATGAGGGGTGGCCAGTCATCTTCTGGCTGTGCCGGGTGGAGATTATAACAGAACATGGCCAAGATGTTCAAATGTTCATAAATGACCAGCATGGTCAAATAATAATAATCACAGTGGTTGTCGAGGGTGCAACAGGTCAACACCTCAGGAGTAAATGTCAGTTGGCTTTTCATAGCCGATCATTGAGAGTATCTCTACTGCTCCTGCTATCTCTAGAGAGTTGAAAAAAGCAGGTCTGGGACAGATAGCACGTCCGGTGAACACGTCAGGGTTCTATAGTAGATTCAGCTGATTCTTTCTTGAAGGGATGGCCAGGGGGCCAGAACATAATTACAAATCAATTATAGACTGCAAATTGACTGCAAGATTCCCAAACATATACAATATTTGACAAAAACATATAAACGATCACATACTGTATATCTCTCTATTAAATGTGGGAAAACTTTGGAACAGATTTCCAAAATTAAAATCACTTGGAGCTATATTGCTGGTGTTTTACAGTCTTTTATGCCCAACAATGGGGGGCCAAATAAAACCTGCTTTATGTTATGTGCATGTGTTAATCTATCATACGCCTTCCAACTTCATGGTATACAATGTGGCACTGTAGGTTGGAGAGAGCTAGTCATAAAATGTAGGCTGGTTGACACCTTGTCACAGGATCTTATTGGCCAATTTCCCTCAAGCCTGGTTTTCTTGACAAAGACATTCTTAACTTGACCTACAGATCTTTGATTTATGGTTTTAGCTGTATGGGGTAGAGGGGGTATAGTCAGAACATAAACATGTCAATGATATGTCACCACCTTTTCATTTAAAAGAAACTGGGATCTGCCTCAATACATCAACTAGATTGCTACCTTTGACAATTGACCTACACTGCTCAATACTCCTTTCACAAGAATGTGTAACAATTACAGAATATTGATGATAAAGCCTTGATACAGACCTAACAGGTGTAGCTGTTAGGCTCATTGAGCTCAGCAAGCAGCTTACCTTGAATACTACTTAAGAGAGAGGGATGATCAAATCTAAGGTCTTAACATCCACTTCAAAGCCAATGGATAGTAACAATATACAGTATGTATAATAAGTATTCATCCCCCTTGGATTTCTTCACATTTAATTATGTTACAAAGTGGGGTTAAATTTGATTAAATTGTCTTTTTTTTGTCAATGATCTACACAATATACTCTAACATTTCAATTTTTTTTAAGATTAATGAAAGATAAAACACTAATATGCCTATATTAGACAAGTATTCACCCCCCCCCCCCCCCCCCGCTTTTCACACCTGGAGTGTGCAATATTTGCCCATTATTCTTTTCAAAATTATTCAAGATCTGTCAAGGTGTTGGGATTCATGGCTAGATTTGACTTGTGTTGTAGGTTATTGTCCTGCTGAAAGTTCAAATCCTCTCCCAGTGTCTGCTGTAAAGACTGAAGCAGTTTTTCCTCTAGGATTTTGCCTGTGATTAGAGCCATTCTGTTTATTTTTATCTGGAAAAACTCCACCGTTTTTGCCGATGTCAAGCATACAAATACCATGATGCAGGCACCACTATTCTTGAAATTAAGGAGGTAGTTACTCAGAGATGTGTTCTGTTGGATTTGCCACAAACATAAGGCTTTGCATTTAGGCCAAAAATTGTATTCCTTTCCTGTGTTTTTTTGCAGTAGTACTTTAGTGCCTTGTTGCATACAGGATGCATGTTTTGGAATATTTGTATTCTGTATATTTGTTTTCTTCTTTTCACTCTGTCATTTAGGTCATTATTGTGGAGTCACTACAATGTTGATCCATCCTCAGTTGTCTCCCATCACAGCCAATGAACTCTGTAGCTGTTTTCAAATTAATGGTGACATCCCTGGGCAGTTTCCTTCCTGTCCTGCAGCTCAGTTCAGAAGGACAACTGTATATTTGATGTGTCTGGGTGGTTTAATACATAATCCACAGTATAATTATTAACTTGACCATGCTTAAAGAGATATTCAGTGTCTGATTTGTTATTGTTACCTATCTACCAATCACTGCCCTTCTTTACAAGGCTTTTGAAAAGCTCCCTGGTCTTTGTAGTTGAATCTGTGCTTGAAATTTAACTCTTGACTGAGGGACTTACAAATGTTGTATTATGTATGAGGGACAGAGGAAGGGTTAGTCATTTAAAAAAATTATGTCAACCCCTATTATTTCACACAGATTGAGTCCATGTAACTTATTATGTGATTTGTTAAGCCACATTTGACTCCTGAACTAATTTAGGCTTGCAACAACTATATTATAGTTATTTCATTTTTATTAATTTGTAAATATTTGTAGAATATTCTTTTCACTTTGACATTATGGAGTTTTTTTGTGTAGATAAATGACCCCCCCCAAAAAAAATCACAATTAAATATATTTCAATCCCACTTTGTAGCGCAACAAAATGTGAAAGCAATTTGAGGGGTAAGAATACTTCTGATACCCACTGTATCTGACCACTCAAGTTATTACGTTGACTAGCCCTAGTTATTAAGTTGACTAGCCCTAGTTATTAAGTTGACTAGCCCTAGTTATTAAGTTGACTAGCCCTAGTTATTAAGTTGACTAGCCCTAGTTATTAAGTTGACTTGCCCTAGTTATTAAGTTGACTAGCCCTAGTTATTAAGTTGACTTGCCCTAGTTATTAAGTTGACTTGCCCTAGTTATTAAGTTGACTTGCCCTAGTTATTAAGTTGACTAGCCCTAGTTATTAAGTTGACTAGCCCTAGTTATTAAGTTGACTAGCCCTAGTTATTAAGTTGACTAGCCCTAGTTATTAAGTTGACTAGCCCTAGTTATTAAGTTGACTAGCCCTAGTTATTAAGTTGACTTGCCCTAGTTATTAAGTTGACTAGCCCTAGTTATTAAGTTGACTAGCCCTAGTTATTAAGTTGACTAGCCCTAGTTATTAAGTTGACTAGCCCTAGTTATTAAGTTGACTAGCCCTAGTTATTAAGTTGACTAGCCCTAGTTATTAAGTTGACTTGCCCTAGTTATTAAGTTGACTAGCCCTAGTTATTAAGTTGACTTGCTCTGTATTTATCAAACGTTACTACTGTAAGAAGAGTGAAAATGGTATATATCTATTCTATAATAGATCATATATATTCCAAAGGGCTATTCAAGTAAATCTAGATACCGTCCTAAAAAGTATTAAAACCAGAATGCAGACTATAGTTGGGTTGCCATGGGACTGGTCATATTATGCCCGGCTGGTTTGATTGCATGCATTCCACATTATTAGGTGCAGAAGACTAACAACCAGCAGGCTATAACCATGTAGAACATTGGAATGGTATTAATACCAACAATACTTTCACTGTAACAGCAGCATTCCCTCATCTACCAGTCTATTTAAAACTGACCATGTCGATATGGGCAGTGTATAGCCTCTGTACTTCAACCTTGCTTTACATCATTGTGGACAGAAAGAGGACTGACACCGCACTTAGCTGGGGGAACTGCGGGTGCCTATACATTTGGACACGTCGGAGCGTCAGAGGCAATATGAAGGGCTACTGCATGCTGAAACCTGAATTAATTGCATATTTTACACTTAATAGGTCCTTTATCATAATCTGAATGAACTGTTCCTCATTGTGCATTACGCAATGTGAGAGCCAATGATGATATATTGTTAGTCTACTTATTAGATATTAGATGATGGATCATGAGAGTATTATACTGAAATTAACCTATATCGTAGCGATAGGCTACAAATGGCGTATGAATAAAAGTGAACGTTTTTCGAGGTATCATAGGCTACACGATAGCCCACTACTGTGAATAACCATCATTATCTTACATGTAAATTGCATTGTAGGCTATTATACAATATACAAATGAGTTGTTGACTAGAATGTCTGACTTACCTGATTTTCTGGTAACAGGTGTGATGTAATATTGGATCTAGTCGGCTCCTCACATCAATCTGCCCTGAAATGTGTTTATTTATTTAGTGATGGCTACAGATTCAAAAGAATCTCTGCAAAATCTCAACGTATCCTGGCACCGTCGCCCACGATATCCAATACACTGAGGCAATGTGCAAAAAACGTTAAACATCCCACACTTACACGAAAAACGTGTCTTTTTCCATATTTCTCATGCAGAAACAAGACACGGCATCCTTTTCGTCGACAGTAATTTCCAGCATGGCATGGAATACTGTTTCACATGTTTCGTTACTGTGCGCTCTGGTGCCAAAATGACTGGCTGGAAATCACATGCGATTTGTTTCAACTCACGTCAATCGCCTCAGTTATTCGTTTAGGCTACTCGCGGAGCTCTTACGTCTCTCCCGATGATGTAATATAATGTGAAATGACTTTCACTGTTGAATAAGAGCATCTACTATGTACATAGCCTAAGATACATCCAACCAAAAGGTCTCCGGTGCAAGGAGCGCTTTTAAAGGAAATGATCGGCGAGCACTGCGGTATGGTTTCGTTGAATGGGACCGGGGCTGCTGTCAGCCTGCAGTGAAGGCGAATGAATGCAAAAGCAGATTCAAATGAGCCGGTTGCAACATCTTTTTCTTCAAAACTGTGATTTTTAAAGTAGTCTATTGTGCAACATATTAGCTTGGAATAAATATCAAGAACATGTATTCCTAACCCGTTATCAGGGCTAGATATGGTCTCCCTCTCAGTTATGCCTACCTTCTCTGCTACCCAGAGATAGTTAGACAACCTTACATTTAAAAATATGAAATGATACCTCTTCTATCAAAAACCTGAAGCTCTCAGGTAAATTTTCACTTGTTTTAGGCCTGCTTCTTTGCTACCCAGAGAAGGTAGGCTATTCAGGATTCAGTGTGTATCTCACAGCAGATCAGGAAACTCACTTGGAGCTCCTCAATACATTGACAGCTGTGTTCAGTACCTGAAGATCCTCTACCCTGCAGCCCTTATTGCGTAAGCAACTGTGCAGGTTTTCCAGTTGCAGGTGTCATGCAATCAGAGCTATCTGGGCTGTAGCCATATAGATTACAGCCCAGTATGTAGGCCTAGATGATTGCAACAGTGTCTCTGTTTTGTTCTGCACAACACACTGCCCCAAAGTCCAACACTTTGCATGAAGTTGATCTTATACCTGTGTAATAATGGTGGTATTACATTGTAATAAAATTGTGTTGTTACATAACACTTGCACTCACCTGTGTAAGTGTATTGCGTTACCATGTAATTGCATTCAGCTTCGTAAGTGTATTGCACTGCCATTCTAATTATCAGTTTTATACACACTTGATATAAAGTGGAACCAATTTGAGGATCATAGACCTGAGAGTTAAAATGGCCCTTATAAAACAGTCATGTGAATGTGAACGCTATTAGTTTATGCTCCACATAGCAAGGCTTCCTAGTCATGATGTCATCTCACAGGTAAGTGCTTGATCCTGTTTTCACAAATGAGTTCTTGTCGTTTCAGGTGATTTTCAAAATGATTGTTGATAATATTTATAGAAAATGTAATCAACTTATCACTGTTCTGCCCTGAACATGACCTGATTAGATTGAAGAGGATGCACACCAATATGCTTTAGCATCACATCCCCCTACAGTACAACCTGTGAGTAATGTAACCGGTGTGAAATGGCTAGCTAGTTAGCGGCGTGCGCGCTAATAGTGTTTCAATCGGTGACGTCACTTGCTCTGAGACCTTGCCCCCCAAGGGCCATGGCTTTTGTGGAGCGATGGGTAACGATGCTTCGTGGGAGGCAGTTGTCGATATGTGCAGAGGGTCCCTGGTTCGAGCCCAGGTAGGGGTGAGGAGAGGGATGGAAGCAATACTGTTACATTGGTGCCGTGACCCGGATCACTGGTTGCTGTGGAAAAGGAGGAGGTCAGAAGGGGGTTGAGTGTAACCGGTGTGAAATGGCTAGCTAGTTAGCGTGGTGTGCGCTAATAGCGTTTCAGTCGGTGACGTCAGTCGGTCTGAGACCTTGAAGTAGTTGTTCCCCTTGCTCTGCAAGGGCTGCGGTTTTTGTGGAGCGATGGGTAATGATGCTTCTTGGGAGGCAGTTGTCGATGTGTGCAGAGGGTCCCTGGTTCAAGCCCAGGTAGGGGCGAGGAGAGGGACGGAAGCAATACTGTTACAGTAACACCTGTATATTGGGTATCCAGGTTGATGTATATGTGGAAACCTGCAGTTTTGACTTGTGTTTTCTCAATAAAGCTTGGTTTTAAGTGCAGAATAGTTCATCCAAAATCTCAGTTTTCCTTTGTGAAACATTGTTGCTTTCATACCATGTAAAAAGTAGGCAAGTTTTCTTTGTGTTTTTGTTGTTGTTGTTGTCGTTTTTTATTTAGGAAAAACTATATATCAGAAAGTACAACATAACACTCACCAACATTCAAACATGCAAAAATACAAACATAAATTAACATATGGAGCCGCACATCCATTTACAGTGTGTTGTCAGACAAATATTATTCAAGACAGCTTCATCCAACATGCTGGAACATTAGGTCGGTGACCACATCGATCAAATATTGAGCCATCCAACTAATTATGTATAGGTAACCCCTCCTCCCCTCTATAATTTAGCCAGTAACAAAGGGAAATGATTTGTCTCCAATTAGGTTTTGAAGATAATATAACCAGTTCACAATTAACTTTAAGTTAGCACCACAATAAGATTTAAAAAATCGGATGAATTTGCCAATCTTAATTCCTATGCTAACTATTAATATTCCTCCTTTGTTTTATTATTTTTGCCAAATAAAGCAATTTCCAAGAGTTAACTGGACACAAGGGGGCGTAGGGTGATACCTTCCCTCAGCCTCAGCTCAGCAGACTCGGAAGAGGTAAATGTGATTATGCTGTTGAGATTGACCTTGAAAACCAAATGTAGTTAGATTTACATATTAAGGAAGAATACCTTATTGGATTATTGGCAAGGAAATGTATGACTTTCTGCCTGCATACACACCGACGTCAGAGGACGCTTCCCTGAGGACAATCACATTCAATGACAATGTGAACAGAGTTTGTTTCCACCTTTTACTGCATGTATTTAGCTACATGTCATTATTGTATTGGGGAAATGGGAAACATATATTTTATAGGCCTAAAAAAATAGAAAATCAAACGTGTGTATGCTGTAGCACATAGGGATCAATATAATGTAATACCATGCAGATGTGTTTTTACAATTCTATCCCTTATTAAATTAAATTAGCCCTCCATGTCGTTGCACCGTCTATCCATTTTCATGCCTTCTGAGCTATGCAACACACAACGCTCATTACCAACAATCTGCACATTCCGATGATTGCACAGGTCTGCATCCTTAGATCAGAGCTGTGCTGAGCTACACGCCCAAACACCACCACCCCCACCACTAGTCCACAAACCTCCCCACTCCACACACAAAAACACCTGTTTAGTGTTTAGCGAGAGGGTGGGTCTTGACTCCGCCCATTACAAATGTACGTGTAAAAAAAAATGTTTTTAATTGGTTTGAAGACCCCTGCTATGTAAATGAGTTTTGTGAGACTCCTCCCATGCACCTGATAGGGAGTATTTACAGCTCTTTACTGCTGCCTGCTGTACTGTTACAACAGCGCTCTCTGCACTACACGATGACACTTCACTGGACTATGCACTAAGGATTTCCGTCTCTGCAGTGATTTGTCGCGCCCTGAGGGGACCGTTATATTTACGAAAAAAGTTTTAGACCAAACTTTCAGTCCCATTTATTTTTCCAAGATGCCACGCTCGTTTCTTGTCAAGAAACATTTCAACTCATCTAAGAAGCCAAATTATAGCGAGCTGGAAAGCCCTATAGGTAAGCAACAACCTTTTCTAAATGAATCGCTCAACAGATACATGGATTACACTGACATGCTACAAAGTTTACAAATTGACTGCGGTCAGGCTATTATCATGATATGTAGTTTCATTGTATCTCTATGTCAAAGTTAGTGTTACTTTGTAACTTTCTAATCCGTGCAATTCGGTGAGGCGATGTTATTCAGCTCTTTTTGAAGGAAATTATTAATTGACATATATAGGCCTATTATTACTGCGAGGTAAAATGACTTTTAATCACCTAAATGAATGTTTTCTTTATTTCCATTTTCAGTATTTATTTCACCGTATCTCTATAAGGGCCTTCCATTGCCTGTCATCCCTCAACCGGAGATCCTTAGCTCCGTGGTTTACAACCCTATCACCGTATGGACTACGAGCAGCTTGCCGTTATCTCCGCTTTCAAGTGACCTGTCTCCCATCTCTGGATACCCCTCATCGCTTTCTGACACCTCATCCAAAGACCACAGCGGCTCTGAGAGTCCCAGGAGCGATGAAGACGAGCGGATGCTTACCAAACTAACAGACCCTCATGGAGTGGAGGCAGAGAAATTCCAATGTAGTTTGTGTAAAAAGTCCTATTCTACTTATTCTGGACTGCTGAAGCATAAGCAACTTCACTGTGACGCTCAGACGAGGAAATCATTCAGTTGTAAATACTGCGAAAAGGAGTACGTCAGTCTTGGAGCGCTAAAAATGCACATCAGAACTCACACTTTGCCTTGTGTCTGTAAAATATGTGGCAAAGCTTTCTCAAGACCGTGGTTGCTTCAGGGACACATCAGAACCCACACTGGTGAGTGACTGAAGATTGGAGTGCCATACTGTACTGTAGCTTATACTTGGAAATATTGAAGATAGCTGCTTAGTTGGCTATTCCAATTCAGGATAACTGTGCAATTTATGGGATATATTATTTATGACAATGGGTTTTAACACACTTTAAATGTATTTATCATATACATATTGCAAAGTGCATTGCAATGCTGAAATTCCCTATGTGCCTGTCTAAACAGTTATGTGATAAGTGGTAACTCATGTTAAAGAAGGGGTTTTCACACCACTTTACAAGACTTGGGACATGCTTGTGTTGTTCCATGTTGAACAACATTTCATGTTCTGGTTCATACTCTTCACTAAGTAGCCTAAAAGATTCCTAATCCTATGTCAAGCCATATCTCATGCTTGACATAAAGTCAGGGAAGAAGGAATTTGGCTTTCCTCTAGTGATTCCTAACTTTTACAGTGCACTATAAGAGTAACTGTATAAGTCCATGCTCTAGTTAAGTTATTACAGTTGATTATGGCGCAAATAGTTCATACAGTATTAGGCCTATGTCAGTTTAGTGGAGTGGATAGTTGTGTTTGTTTTGTATATCTTATCTGCCTGTGAATACTGACACATTTCTCCTCCTTTCCCCTCTGACAGGAGAGAAGCCCTTCTCCTGCCCCCATTGCAGTAGGGCTTTTGCGGACAGGTCCAACCTCAGGGCACACCTACAAACCCATTCGGATGTGAAAAAATACCAATGCAAGAACTGTTCCAAAACCTTCTCCAGAATGTCTCTTCTGCACAAGCATGAGGAATCTGGTTGTTGTGTAGTACATTGAGACTGCTGTAATGGGAGACAGTGCCACCACCAGAGACCTCTGGTACTTTTCAGTCCTCAACAACTGTTCAGGGGATATTACATACTGAGGCTTTGTTACCAAATATGCAAGACTTTCTTTGACTGACTGCCTGAATGACAATCCATTTCATTTCAGTGTAAAAACAAATACTCTCTGTCATGTGCTTTTCATTTTAAGCAGGTTTTTTTCTCCTATTGCAATCAGTGTTGAACTATACAGTATGTTAGTTATACCATGTGCCATTCTGTCTGTACATTTCATGTACCTTTGGGCAGGGACGCAACTTTGGTTTTAGAAGGGGGGGGACATAATTATATATTTTTTTTTTATCCAGTCGGATAAACACTCCAAACAGCCTACCCAACCGCTTGGAGGCATCCGCATGGTCCATAAGCACACCGTTGCCCCGTTTTGTATCACATTCCAATGATAAAACTGGGGGGGGGGGGCAAAAATGCATGTCCCCCTGTCCCCAGTGAAAGTTGCGCCCATGCATTTGGGAAGTAGAGAGATATGAAATAATGTGCCTTTTCAAAGATTTTGATGTTCTGACCAATCTCTCTTAGAGGATATGTTTCTGCTTATGTCATATTCTTTTTCTTTTCTTAAGAAACCACATAGTTATTCCAAGTGGATATGGTGTATGGAAACAAACAATGGAGACAGAGCAGTGCACAGCCAATGAAATATTAGAAGCCATCAACTTAGGGAACAAGTGCAAAGATGTATTTTTAGGGTGAAAGTATTACAATTCCTGCACATTCATGACACAGCAACTGTTTTGCTCAAGATAGCAATACTTTTATCAAGTGCCTCACTTCGCCTTGGCAATTATGTCGTTTTTCAAAAAAAAAATGTTGCATTTATATTTTTATATATTTGAATGTAAGTGTGAATAAGATGATTGTATTTTTGACAGTGTGAATTGTGATACTGAATGAATGATTTGATTATTTTTAAGATGCTTTTTAAAATAAAGGTTCATGAAATGTTTGTAAATGCTTGATTTTCTTTTTCTGTGCAAGGACTGTGAATAGTTTGTTATCAGGGGTCCATCATGGCATGGTGCCATGCACTTGCTGGATATTCTAGACAATGTGTTATAAAATGTCTTCTTAATTTAACGTTATGAGATTAGTAATCAAAGAAATATACTAAATCACATGTATCACATCATGTACGATGTCTATACCTTAGATTTTTATCAGTATACAAGTTCAAATATTTGTATTACTTTCTCTGAAACTACTAGCCTGGCATTACTATGGTAACAACCTTTTTTGTGGAGTCATAGACAACTTTATATGGTAACTTTCCAACTGCTTCAAAGATAAACATACAACAGCAGAAGTCAGGCTCCTGCTCCAGTCTGCTTTCATGCTTTCATTCCATGGTAGAGGTGTAGAAAGAACGAAGGATGACTCAGCCCAGACTCAAGGCTGGACCTGCTCCTTGTGAACCTGTCCAAACAAACTTGAAATTTAACACATGCTGGCTATATTGATCAGCAGTCACTTGTTACACCCTTTGAGGGCCCACCGCCCTTCATTTTCCTGCCTGCAGCCAGTTTTACTTTTTAAATGGAAGAGCTGATTTCTTGTGGACAGCTATCTATTGTAATTCTAATTGGCCAATCAACTGGATCCCTCAGGGTTCTGTCTGTCTCTCTGTCTGACCGTGTGGTGAATGCTCTCAGGCAGTGAGTTGATTGAATCTGTCTTCATGCTAATGCATAAACGGAGGTCTAATACTGAATGCTTAATTCACAGCAATCACTGCAGAGACACTGGAATAGTTTAATTCCCAGATTTGCATTATTGCTTTGACAACCTCCAAGGATTCTGGGATGTGTGACACCAACGAATTCCTCGGGCTACATCTTTTACAGTCAATCAAACTATCAAATGTATTTATAAAGCCATTTTACATCAGCAGATGTCATAAAGTGCTATACAGGAACCCAGCCTAAAACCCCAAACAGCAAGCAATGCCGATGTTGAAGCATGGTGGCAAGGAAAAACTCCCTAGAAAGGCAGGAACCTAGGAAGAAACCTAGAGAGGAACCAGGCTAAGTAGTACAATACCTAAAAGGATACCATTTGCATTGAACTCTCTCTATCAAGCCAGACCTTTTCAGTGTTTTGTAATTCCCAAAAGCTGCTGACCTGAGTGATCTGACTTGACAAACATACACTTGTGCTCCTTCCTGGGTAATTTTGAAGGGCTGATGAGCTGGTCTTTCCTGTAGGTAGATTCTAAATCCATCCATACAGTATGAGTCATCATCAAACTATCCCAGGTGCTCTCCTGGGCTGCTCTGATTGGATTAGGTATGAACCAGGTGGCTCCAGGCTTTTATGTCAGACCTCTCTGTGAGAGAAGCAGGTGCAGGCACTGACATACACCACATAATATTATCTTATAGCTATGGGGAATACAGTCCTGATTTTATGTTGAAATATCAGTAACATAGTGTATATGAGAGAATACGAGGGAACATGTCCCCAAGGAATACTAATTAATCAGCTGCTCTTGGGTATACTCGAAATGCCAGCATAAGATAAAAGCATGGTTTCTTTCTACTTAATGCACACTACATTGTACAATGTTGTATTCTCAATGTAATATTTCCCTAACTTGCTATCTCCTTCTCTTGTGAAATAGGGCCTACCATTTATTTTTATTACAATGATTATTAATAGCCTGGCTGATTTATCATCTCTGAAAAGGACATGCAATGCTTTTCATCCTGGCATGAATATTTAATGTAGCAGCTGTGGTGGTGGTGGTAGGAGGAGGAGAAGAAGAGGTTTGCAGCATATGGCTATTATGGTAACGTGTGAAATCAAATATTTGTGGGGGGTGGAAACTGTTAATGTCGGTCGTTATCCTGTTGTGTAGGGGAGAGTGGGGTAAGCTGAGCCACCCTTGTTGCTAGGAAACCATACACAAAATTAATGATTTGACCAAAGATGTAGGTAGGGGTCATCATTTCATGGAGTCTGTGAAAAAAGAAACCACATGGAAAAAGTGGTAAGCAATTTAGGTCCAAAAAAAGGATTTTCACCAAGTCAATGATTTTATTGTGTTACAGGTTTCATGATGAATGTATCTAAACCAAAGTAGATAATTTAAAGATTGTTCGATACATCATTTGGGGTCTTCAATATGAGGTCCTAAACCTAGCATGAAAGTGCATCTTTTAATTTTTCTGTATTTTTATTTAACCTTTATTTAACTAGGAAAGTCAGTTAAGAACAAATTCTTATTTACAATGACAGCCTACCAAAAGGCAAAAGGCCTCCTGCGGGGACAGGGACTGGGATTAAAAATAAATTAAATTAAAATATAGGACAAAACACACATCACGACAAGAGAGACAACACTACATAAAAAGAGACCTTAGACAACAACATAGCATGGCAGCAACACATGACAACAGAGCATGGTAGCAACACAACATGACAGCAACATGGTAGCAACACAACATGGCAGCAGCACAACATGGTAGCAGCACAAAACGTGGTACAAACATTATTGGGCACAGACAACAGCCCAAAGAGCAAGAAGGTAGAGACAACAATACATCACGCAAAGCAGCCACAACTGTCAGTAAGAGTGTCCATGATTGAGTCTTTTAATGAGGAGATAAAACTGTCCAGTTTGAGTGTTTGTTGCAGCTCATTCCAGTCGCTAGCTGCAGTGAACAGAAAAGACGTTGGTGGCAAATCTAATGGCTGTATGGTAAAGAACATATAGCAGCTCGAGATCACCCTTACCTGCCGATCTATAAATTACTTCTCCGTAATCTAGCACGGGTACGATGGTCATCTGAATCAGGGTTAGTTTGGCAGCTGGGGTGAAAGAGGAGTGATTACGATAGAGGAAACCAAGTCTAGATTTAACTTTAGCCTGCAGCTTTGATATGTGCTGAGAGAAGGACAGTGTACCGTTGAGCCATACTCCCAAGTATTTATATGAGGTGACTACCTCAAGCTCTAAACCCTCAGAGGTAGTAATCACACCTGTGGGGAGAGGGGCATTCTTCTTACCAAACCACATGACCTTTGTTTTGGACGTGTTCAAAACCAAGTTAAGGTCAGAGAAAGCTTGTTGGACACTAAGAAAGTTTTGTTGTAGAGTGTTTAACACAAAATCTGGGGAGGGGCCAGCTGAGTATAAGACTGTTTCATCTGCATATAAATGGTTGAGAGAGCTTACTACTGACTGAGCTATGTTGTTGATGTAAATTGAGAAGAGAGTGGGGCCTAGGATCGAGCCTTGGGGTATACCCTTGGGGACAGGCAGTGGCTGAGACAGCAGATGTTCTGACTTTATACACTGCACTCTTTGAGAGAGGTAGTTAGCAAACCAGGCCAAAGACCCCTCAATGACACCAATACTCTTTAGCCGGCCCACAAGAATGGAATGGTCTACCGTATCAAAGCTTTGGCCAAGTCAATAGAAATAGCAGCACAACATTGCTTAGAATCAAGTGCAATGGTGACATCATTGAGGACCTTTAAGGTTGCAGTGACACATCCATAACCTGAGCAGCAACCATCCTTGTAGCTGTGGGGGCTAATATAGTCAAAATATTTGCCTTGGGGTAAGTTGAGCCAATGGTCATAGGGTAAGTTGAGCAAATTGAAATGTTTTCTTCCCGTGCAAGGCATTATTGACAGGATATGAGGTAACAACAGTGCCTGTCCTATGTTAAAAGTGTTTAAAAAAAAGTACAAAGAGTTTGTTAGGTGTTAAGCCTGTGTTAAAAGATGCTTAAAATGATTAAAACACAAAAAAGCAATTCTGCTGAATTGTTTTTTGGAAATAAAGATAGACATGGTTTTAAAAAGCTAGCAGTAATATTTAATTCAGTACAGAAATGTGTAAGCAGTGCCAAGAGACCACTTTTGTTGGACAAACTATGTTTTCAAAACTGTGATGTTTACATGAATTCTGATTATTTCCAGGGATACACAACATCCTGAAATATATGTAGATATCTTTGTTAGAAAAAAATACTATATTTCCCTTGATGGAGTGATGCTGAATGTAAAAAACAGCTCAAGTTACCCCACTCTCCCCTATAATTACCAAACCTGAAGATTTAAACAATGACATAATCATGCTCTGCATGACAAGGTTGAATCTATTTGATTTGACGTGCTTTCAAAATAAATTCAAGACTATTATTTGTTTGTTCTAGTATATGGTTACCCAATTCAAATCCATGTCATTGTCCTTTAACATATGCTTTATATAAACACCACAGAATGTCTGACACAAGAACTAGAGCACTGATACACACATAGAGCACTGACTGCTTGGGATGGTCAGATAGATGTGAGGGGGGCACATTCTTTGAAACCTGCTGACTTAATGGTGAATGAGGAGTATGGTTCCTCTGTGACCGTCAAGTGGAACAAATAAAGTTAAGGGTGTCCTCTGAGGCCTGATTGTCCAGCCAGCCACAGCGTGATCCACCAGCTCCTCTCCAAACCCTGGCTCAGAAGAATGACCTGATTGTGTATTCTCTGTTACTCCCTACGCCCGCCTGCAGGGATGCTACCCTGGCCTGTTTAAAGACTTAAAGACCTCACACATCTTGTTAAAGAGCAACAAACAAAAAGACTATCTAGTTGAAAACGGCCTATGTGGCATCGATATGAGTCAGAAGCCTTTATTTTACTGTCAAAAGTGACTACAATGTGTAAATAGGATCATTTTGGTTACAATGTCAGTCTCGTTCAATACTGAGATTTGAAATATTATTAGGATAAAAGGTTATGCCTCGTAATGAAGGGATTGTAACAATTCTCCTTGGGTTGGGTTTATGTCAGTACTGTCCACATGCCCAAAGCTGGCAGCAACCAAGTAATCATCAATTTAGAGCACAGCTGCATACCTAGCACACTGACCATGTTACATTTGGTTTGCCTTGGGATATCCCGATGGGGCTAGTTAGGGACCATCAGTAAATTACACAATGTACATGGGACAATATTTTAAATTTCAATAGCTCCAAATTTCAATGACATATAAACCTCAAGCCAACTGTAAATTAGAGAATTCATATACTGAAAAAAAATATGAAATCCACATGTAAAGAGTTGGTCCTAAGTTTCATGACCTGAAATAAAAGATCCCAAAAATGTTCCATACTGTAACGTGGACGCTGGGAGTCGGAAAGCAAGTGCAGGTGGTGAGTTTAATAATAAATGGAACATGCACCAAAACAAGAAACACGAGTAGCGTACAGACATGAAACACATAGTCAATACTGACTGGGGAATGGAATTAAGGGAGTGACAGATATAGGTGAGGTAATCAGTGAAGTGATGGAGTCCAGGTATGCCTAATGATAAAGCGCAGGTGCGCGTAATGATGAATGCCAGGTGCACATAATGATGAATGCCAGGACCGGTGGTCAGTAAACTGGCAACGTCGAACGCCGGAGGGGAAGAGCGGGAGTAGACGTGACACATACACACAAAACAATTATTTCTCTCAAATTTTGTGCACAAATTTGTTTACATCCCTGTTAGTGAACATTTCTCCTTTGCCAAAGTATTCCATCCACCTGACAGGTGTGGCATATCAACAAGTTGATTAAACAGCATGATCATTACACAGGTGCACCTTGTGCTGGGGACGATAAAAGGCCACTTTAAAATGTGCATTTTTGTCACACAACACAAAGCGACACATCTCAAGTTTTGAGGGAGCGTGCAATTGGCATGCTGACTGCAGGAATGTCCACCAGAGCTGTTGCCAGAGAATGTCATGTTTATTTCTCTACAATAAGCCACCTCCAACATTGTTTTAGAGAATTTGGCAGTACGTCACACCAGCCTCACAACCGCAGATCACATGTAACCACTCCAGCCCAGGACCTCTACATCCACATTCTTCACCTGTGGGATTGTCTGAGACCAGCCAATCGGACAGCTGATAAAACTGTGGGTTTGAACAACCAAAGAATTTCTGCACAACCTGTCTGTAACCGTCTCAGGGAATCTCATCTGCGTGCTCGTCGTCCTCACCAGAGTCTTAACCTTACTGCAGTTTGGCATTGTAACCAACTTCAGTTGGCAAATGCTCACCTTCGATGGCCACTGGCACTGGAGAAGTGAGCTCTTCATGGATGAATCCCGGTTTCAACTGTACCGGGCAGATGGCAGTGTTGTGAACAGTCACCCATGTTGGCAGTGGGATTATGGTATGGGCAGGCATAAGCTACGGACAACGAACACAATTGCATTTTATCGTTAGCAATTTGAATGCAGAGACACCGTGAGGCCCATTGTCGTGCCATTCATCTGGCCCCATCACCTCATGTTTCAGCATGATAAGGCACAGCCCCATGTCGCATGGATCTGTACACAACTCCTGGAAGTTGAAAATGTCCCAGTTCTTGGCCTGCATCGCTAGACATGTCAACCATTGAGCATCTTTGAGATGCTCTGGATCAACATGTACGACAGCGTATTCCAGTTCCCACCAATATCCAGCAACTTTGCAAAGACATTGAAGAGGAGTGGGACATCATTCCACAGGCTACAATCAACAGCCTGATCAACTCTATGTGAAGGAGATTTGTCGTGATGCATGAGTATCACAACAGATACTGACTGGTTTTCGGATCCATGTCCCTACATTTTTTTTAAGGTATCTGTGACCAACAGATGCACATCTGTATTCCCAGTCATGTGAAATCCATAGATTAGGGCCTAATGAATTTATTTCAATTGACTGATTTCCTTATATGAACTGTATCTCAGTAAAACCTTTGAAATTGTTGCATGTTGCATTTATATTTTTGTTCAGTGTATATAAATATTGAAATCGTTTCAAGGGATACTTCTGGTTTTGGCAGTGAGGCCCTTTATCTACTTCCCCAGATTCAGATGAACTTGTGGATACTATTTTTATGCCTATGCGTGCAGTTTGAAGGGAGTTACCAACTAGCCTTATAGCAATTGTTAACCAGTGTTAGCATAATAACTGGAAGTCCATGGTATCTGCTAGCAGATACTCATAGACTTCCAGTCATTGCCCAAACGCTAGTAAGCATTGGCTCACGAAACTACCTTCAACTTCCTTCATACTGGACACAGAGACATAAAAATGGTATCCATGGGTTCATCTGACTCTGGGGAAGTAAATAAATGGCCTCATTACCAAATTCCTGAAGCATCCCTTTCATGAGAGAACTGAAAGGTGTGCAAAATGAAAATACTGTCCCATTTAAATTGTGAAATATATTGACGGTCCCTAACTAGTCCCACGGATATGCTATCCAATGTCAAACCAACTTTGTCATGGTCGCACACCGGCCAGCTGAAGCTAATTGGCTGAATAAGTTGGCTAGCTTGCTAGCAAGCCTAGGCTATTTCCAGACACAGGACCTGGTTAGACCTGGTTAGACTGTTATCTAGAAGAGTGAGTGACTGTAACTGTGTATTGTTTTGGCAGTGAATGTACAAATGTGTCCGACGTACGAAAACACACACAATCAAAGCACACCTCCAAGACCCAAATCTCGTTCTCAGTTGCATTTTCTAATGAGAACTATTAAAACTGAGGCTAAATCACTATGTTCAGCCCCCCTTTCATATCAAATTGCACTATTACTTCCAACTGACTGTATGGATAGCTTTTTTCAATCCATGTTTTAAATGATTTCTGCTGAAAGTGGTCCACGTGTCTTGTGCTATGTTTACACAGAGCCCAATTATTATTTACATTTTTTCCACTAATGGGTCTTTTGATCAATCACTTCAGATCTTTTCACATCAGTTATTTTTCAGGGCTAATCTGATTGGTCAAAAGACTCGATTTGGGCTGCCTGTGTAAACACAGCCTAGGTGCCTCAGACTGTTCAACTTCCAGTAATGTAGCAGGCTAGGTGTCAAAGAGTTTTATTCAACGTGCACATACACATCAAGTTAGTGCTGTCAAATAGGTGAAGACATTTAAAATCTTATTATGCATTTTGGCTGTATGAGCAATTTCTCTGAGTTTCTAAACACTTGGGAAACAAACAAACAAACACATTTGATCTGCATTTAACTTGCTGTGTACATCCATGATTGTGAAAGGGGAGTGATGCCCTTACAACCAGGTCAAGGAATAATTTAGGTCAACATGTCGTTACAGAAGCTCTAAGAAGAGTTGGAAGTGATGACGAACAATGCTATGTTGTTCCAGTCAATAGTCGTCTACTCTGATATTTCCAAGATGCAGTTTCATTCGAACAGAGGTCAACTGTCGAAGGTCCTGTGATCATACTTAGTTGATTGTATTATCTCCTCGATGTGCAAGTCGCAAAATCTCATGACTACAGCAAGAGAAGAGAACATTTCAGTAAACAACATGTCCCTGTGGCCTTGGAGTGTTTGGCAGAGCTGAAACATGCCCTAAGTTAACCAAGACTTGTTCTTCAATGTTATAGGCCTATTGATTATATTAGTAGTGGCGTTTGAATAATGATATTGATTGTGATGGATTCTATATGTTAAACAGGTTAAACGTAGACAGACTACGACTATTAATTAAGGCTTAATGAAGCCTTTATAACCATTTTATGAGACATGTAGATGATTCAGAAATAATTCAGAACAAAGTTATGCTAAATAAAGGGTGACAAAACGGTAGATGTCATAATGAATCATGTATCTGACAATACTGTTAAATCATTCATTACAAAAGTTCTGACTGCTTCCATCTTTTAACCTGCACTGCTTCTGTGCTGAGTTTGATATCTTACAGTGAGACAGACTTGCCAAACATCAGTAACCCCCCCAACCTTGACAAATTGGTCTGGTCCATCATGTGATCATGTGACTGTGACAACCTGAATCACATGTCACTTAACTAATTAGAATGAATCTCATCAGAATGACATGTTCCTGACTGCAGTATATAAGCTACCATCCCCTCTCAACAGTAAATCCTAAACTGCGCAAAATACCCAGAGCAGCTGATTCATTACTATTCATTGCGTTTAGTTAATACAGTTTACTCTTAGATTAAAAGACACACAGGAATTTGTCTTCTGGGATCTTTCAAGGTGAACTTCATTCAACTTCAATCAAGGTGTTTGGCAGTGAGGCCATTCCACAGTATACCTATACTATTAGAATACTGACACACAGACCCATTAGATAGGCTACATGGTGCTTCACAATAATGTGTTTTCCACAGATAGGTGATACAGTATGCCTGCTAAATGTGTGTATGCCAGTTCAGATCTCAGGACTATACCACCAGCTGCTGTGACTTTTACCCCTATAATTGCATCAGCTCATGTCCAAACGGGAAATGAAAACAAATTGTGAGAAATAAACAATGTTACTCTCAATACATATGCTATATTATTTATAGACTACTTCTGCTGTTTTTTATGAAAAAAATTCAGGTCATTTAAGCCTTGTTCACTCTATAGACCTTAATGCTCAAATCAGTTTTTTTTTTATAATCCGTTTTGGAGTATTGACTGTCCAAATAGCAAGTTACAAGTGACAAATGGGATTTGTGTGTGTTCAGGCAGCAGTTATTTGCTGACATGGCTACACTAGTTGGCAATGTAACGACAGGTGTGTGCGCAGTGGTGTAAGCTGATTGGTGGTGGTGTTTGTGCTTCCTCAACTCAGAAGTTATGTTGCAAGCTAAGGTGACAACAATGCCTGCCATGGACATTTCCCATTTGCTTTGAATGTTAAAAATCATAGCGTAAGATCACTTTTAAAGCCTCAAAAGATAAGATTATCCAACTTTCAAAATGAGTCATTTTTGTCTAGCCACAGCAGTCAAGTAGCTAGCTAGGTAGCTGTTTAGCTTTCTAGCACATTAACTAATTTGTTTGTAAACAATGAACAAGCTAGTTAGCTACCACATGTTCTTGTCAAACTGTCAACAGTAACTAGCAAGCAACAAGATATGCCAAATAACAGTCTAAAACCCTATTGAGGGCAAATAAATCAGATTTGATCTTTCAGACAAAAGTCGCATGGCCAGGAATCAGATTTGTATCTGATTTCAAACCACCTACGGTGGTGGTTTTAAATTTGGCTTGAAATATCTGATTCCATGTTGCTTTTTGGCTGTTCAGACTGCAGGCAAAATAACAGATTCTAATCAGATCTGAAGAAAAAAATTGATTGGAGTCACTTCAAACTGCCAATGTGAACAAGAATTTAGTGAAAAACTATTCTTGAAGTGTTTACATCCGTCTGCCACTGCGGTGAAGCAATACACATTATTTCCGAGCACATTGAACGTAGTATCTCCACTTGCACTTTCATCTTCTGCACATCTATCACTCCAGTGTTTCATTGCTAAATTGTAATTACTTCGCCACTACAGCCTATTAATTGCCTTACCTCCCTAATCTTACCTCATTTGCACACACAGTATAAAGATTTTTTCTATTGTGTTATTGACTGTACGATTGTTTATTCCATGTTTAACTCTGTGTTGTTGTTTGTGTCGCACTGCTTTGCTTTATCTTGGCCAGGTCGCAGTTGTAAAGGAGGACTTGTTCTCAACTGGCCTACCTGGTTAAATAAAGGTGAAATAAATAAATACAAATGAAAAACATCTCTGGGTCCATCATCATCATTTTTTTGCGCTGATTATGTGGGTAGCTGCTTGAACACAAACCTGGTCATACAGTGACAGGCGTACAGGGGTGTAGCTGGGGCACGGTGGAGTGTGTGAGAGCATCCCCAGGGAGGGAGGGGAGGGAGGCCGAGCCAGTGATCTGATTATAATGAATCAGAACTAGGGAGAACAGCCTGGATGCCTGGCCACTAGCCGCTTAGTAAGTGGTTCTCCACTCCATTCCACAGCAACAGCATGCACAACTACAATTTACAAAAACATTGGGCAGCCAAAAATGTGTTTAGATTTTGATTCAGAATTAGCTAATGTTACCTTGAGATATTTGTTTGCAAAAGGCGACTGAATGTCATAAACTATCATAGCTAGGCTAAACAGTTCCTAAAGCTTTTCAAACACAGCATAGCATATGAACTGTGGGCAACTTATAATAGTTTAAGTAGAAATTTGGATATGGATAACATTTCATAATGGAAATGGAGTTTGGCAGATTGATGCTTGCTAGTCTATGGAAGTAACAGGATCAAACCCCAGGGGAGGTCCCCTGGGAATAGTTCCCAGTCCCCGGCTTCCCAGGTACCAACATCAAAGAACATCTGTTCAGAGACAAGGATATTACAGCATGACCTCTCTTGACTGAATGGGTAAATAGTGAAACAGAATGTTTTTTATTTATTTTACCAGGTAAGTTGACTGAGAACACATTCTCATTTACAGCAACAACCTGGGGAATAGTTACAGGGGATAGGAGGGGGATGAATGAGCCAATTGTAAACTGGGGATGATTAGGTGGCCATGATGGTATGAGGGCCAGATTGGGAATTTAGCCAGGACACCGGGGTTAACACCCCTGCTCTTACGATAAGTGCCATGGGATCTTTAATGACCTCAGAGAGTCAGGACACCCGTTTAACATCCCATCCGAAAGACAGCACCCTACACAGGGCAGTGTCCCCAATCACAGCCCTGGGGAATTGGGATATTCTTTAGACCAGAGAAAAGAATACCTCCTACTGGCCCTCCAACACCACTTCCAGCAGCATCTGATCTCCCATCCAGGGACTGACCAGGACCAACCCTGCTTAGCTTCAGAAGCAAGCCACCAGTGGGATACAGGGTGGTATGCTGCTGGCAATGTGGCAGGTACTTGAGAATTGCCAGCCCTGGAGACCAGCATGAAATCATTGGACCTCAGAATTGGATCAGGTGCCATTAATGTTAGAGCTCAGTGCATCCTGTTTCCATTGATCATCCTTGAGATGTTTCTACAACTTGATTGGAGTCCACCTGTGGTAAATTCAATTGATTGGTCAACTGTGGGACCTGCCTATATAAGGTCCCTTAGTTGACAGTGCATGTCAGAGCAAAAATAAAGCCATGAAGTCGAAGGAATTGTCCGTAGAGCTCCAAGAGAGGATTTCTGCAGCATGTAAGGTCCCCAAGAACACAGTGGCCTTCATCATTCTTAAATGGAAGAAGTTCGTAACTACCAAGACTCTTCCTAGAGCTGGCCACCCGGCCAAACTGAGCAATCAGGTGAGAAGGGCGTTGGTCAGGGAGGTGACAAGAACCCAATGGTCAATCTGACAGAGCTCCAGAGTTCCTCTGTGAAGATGGGAGAACCTTCCAGAAGGACAACCATCTCTGCAGCACTCCACCAATCAGGCCTTTATGGTAGAATGGCCAGATGGAAGCCACTCCTCAGTAAATGGTACACTTGGAGTTTGCCAAAAGGCACCTAAAGGACTCTCAGACCATGAGAAACATGATTCTCTGATCTGATGAAAACAAGATTGAACTCTTTGGTCTTAATGCCAAGCGTCATGTCTGGAGGAAAACAGGCACCGCTCATCACTTGGCCAATACCATCCCTACGGTGAAGCATGGTGGTGGCAGCATCATGGTGTGAGGATGTTTTTCAGCATCACCAAATCGACTTGAACCCAATCGACTTGAACCCAATCAAATCTCTGGAGAGACCTGAAAATAGCTGCGCAGCAACGCTCCCCATCTAACCTGACAGAGCTTGAGATGATCTGCAGAGAAGAAAGGGAGAAACTCCCCAAATACTGGTGTTCCAAGCTTGTAGCGTCATACCCAAGAAGGCTCGAGGCTGTAATCGCTGCCAAAGGTGCTTCAGCAAAGTAAGTAAAGGGTCTGAATATTTATGCAAATGTGTTATTTCAGTTTTTTATTTTTAAAACATTTGCAAAAAAAACAAAAAAACGATTTAATCAATTTTAGAATAAGGCCGTAACAAAACAAATGTTTTTAATTCACCTTTATGCACTGTATGTAACAAAATGAAAAATGTCACGAATTTGTAAAACTTATGATATGTTAGGAATTCTAGCTAGGTGGCTAGCTGGCTAACGTTAGCTAAGCTATGGGTTATGGTTAGGGTTAAGTTTAGGAGTTAGGTTAAGGTTAGGGTTAAGGTTAGGGTTGGCAGACATGTAGTTGTAAAGTAGCTAAAAAGTAGTAAGTAATTGAACGTTTTCTAATTTGCTAAAATGCTAAAGTTGCCCATGATGAGATTCAAACTTGCAAGCCTCAGGTTGCTAGATATTCGCGTAGTACATCCACCCAGACATCCCGACTAACCACTACTTTCATTTCGCTTTAAGTAACCATCTGCCTTATGTAACCATACCAAATGTAACATCTCATACCAATTTGGGTGTCGTGGATATACATTTACTATGTTATGTCTAGTCTATGAGACCAGGCTGGTTATTCTTAGTGCAATATGTGTTACTCTCCTCTGGACCAACTGCAAGTTATCTACGTCCCTCTTTGCCGCATATGACCACACTACTGGGCAGTAGTCCAGGTGCGACAAAAATAGGGCCTGCATGACCTGTCTGGTCGACTAAGATGTCAAGAAAGCAGAGCAACGCCTTCTCATGGACAGACCTCGTCCCATTTTAGCAACCATTTAGTCTATGTTATGACCATGACAGCTTGCTATCTAGGGTTACACCCAACAGATCTCAATAAATACTAAATACTACTACTATTATACAGACTCTGGGCATTGTGTTGAGCAGACAAGTCCCAACAGGACAGATACCTCCTGAGAAGCTGCTTCTAGTGGGGCTTGGCTTCGCAGGATTCATGCACCATGAACCAGATGGTCACACTTCTTCAGGAACAACATAATTACAGGTAATGTGTATTTTATTTTATTTAACTAGGCAAGTCAGTTAAGAACAAATTCTTATTTACAATGACGTCCTACCAAAAAACGTTAATAAAAAATACAAATAATAATACAAATTAAAAAAAAATAATAATAATATATATATATAGGACAAAACAGACATCACGACAAAGAGACAACACTACACAAAGAGAGACCTAAGACAAGAACATAGCAAGGCAGCAGCACCAGACAACACAACTCATCATGCATTCAAGGTGATTTTTACTTGGAAAGCAATTAGATGCTATAGGATAGTGTACATGGTATAATGCAATTGTAGATGTAGATACACATCTTTCAGTTTCTTTGATTGTGAACTGTGCGTTTTCACATTCAAGGAGACATGATCCAGTTAACTTATTTTGTAATTTTCCATTACATCAAACTTTTTCAATTACAACAAATACTTCACTCAGAATGAGTTAGTCATTCATTGTTTTTCAAAAGGGTTACAAGGACATGCATAACAAATAGAATATCTGAATAAATGTATTGTATGTACAGTAACACATATAATGCAGTACAACAAGTTATTAGTCAGGTTAAACATATTAGCGAGAATCCTCTACAGAGAGACTTAATTAGACCTAATAATATTAGTATTACTAGAGAGCAGAGCTTTTACTGTAATTGCTATTATCCTGTTTCCTAAGAAAAGTGGAGTGTTGCAGCACTCTTATGTTTCTACGATAACAAACTAAAGGGGGTGGGGGGTTACATATTTCTGTTCTACAAGTGGGTATGTTGCAATTACAACACTTATAAACAATGCATCAACATCACAATGGCATTTTCCAAGAAACTTCCAAGAGATAGTTTGTCTTTTCAGTTAGTGGTCACAATCTCGACTGCCATAAATATTCTCTTGTCATTGCTGCATTCCTGGGCCTACCACAACCTTTGAGGATTTGAAAAGAGATGACGCGGTCTGGCCTGGTCTGGTCTGCTGTCTCTGCACCACTGCTCTCTCATTCCACTGCCCTGACCCGAAGGGAACCTGATCAAGTTGTGTCGTGAGCTGCAGAGAAAACAGACGCTGATAAGGGATTTGGGGAAGACAGATTGATGTAGAATAAAAGACATGATTTTTCTTCCACTATGTCACTACAATGAGTACAGAAGTGGAGACGATAGACACACGAGGGCTTGTAGAAACCGGGGACACGTCATCATCCCACAACAGTTGCGCTACTTGCCACATATAACAGGAATGTTCCACTAGGATGACAGAGGGACTGGCAGAGCAGGCTGAACACAGGAAACACCTTCTCCTGACCCACCAACGCCCAAACCTCCACGCCTCCCCACTGAGTCCTCCTACTAATCCCAGGTCTGGGCTATCTTCTCTGGTCAGCCAAGACAAATGGCTGTGTCTTCTATGGCTGGTGGTGGTGAAGCAGCAGGTGCTGTGGCTGTCAAAAAGCCCTTCACACCTCCCTTCCCCCACTCCCTTCCCTTCCCCTGCTCACACCCCTGTGTGTGTCTGTCCTAGCCACCAGCCATCATCACTGCAGGAGGGGGGAGGAGGGGGAGGAGAGGGACACTCCAGGCCTCTGCTTTGTTATCAGCATGCTGCAGCTTTGAAGTGAACAAGTGAAGGCCAAAATCTGGACTGTGTTTACTTGAAGGCATGAAGGCAGGCAAGTGAGGCATCCTCTTGTTGTTGTGTGTCAGGAAGGGTGAGCTGATAAAGGCAGAGTGGTAGAGTGGCCCTGGCTGTGGCTGTCTGTAGTATGATGATGACATGCTGAGGTAGGACAGGAGGAGAGGATAGGAGAGACCAGGGCCCATACTTATAAAGTGCCTCAAAACAGGAGTGCTGATTTAGGAGCAAGTTTTGTTTTTTAGGTCATAATGAATCAAATTACCTGGACAGGAGAAACCTGATGCTAGATCAGAACTCCTACTCTGAGACATTTTGTGAACACGGGCCTAGGACCAGGCAGGGTTGTGATGAGAACCGACTGGAGCTCCTCTTACTCACTAGGATGTGGTGGAGACAGATAGACAGGCAGGGAAGTTCACATGGGGGAGTGTTGCCTACGTGGACATGATTCATAAAAAGGCAGTTACCACCACTACATTAAATGATATCAATGTTAAGAAGGCAACACTGAATACTGAAACACTACCAGGCAACTGTACTCTAATGTGTCAATGATATAGACTAAACAATCCTTTTCATTCGTATGTATTTTGCTGTCAATAGAACATGTCCTATTCCATTATCCAATAAGAGAATGATTGGTAAATAGGTTAGCGTTTGAAACATTCTGTACAATGAAGGCAATATGAAAAAACAAGTAATTATATCCACTTTATTCCTAAAGCAGAAGGCACAATATCCCTAGTGAGGGTTGATAATGAGATTTCCCCCCTTCTCAGTAGCCAAAATGTAGTATTTTTGTTGTCGCTTGGGGAATGCAGGAAACATGTAGCCTTGAGACTGCAATTTATTTATTTTTAAATTACTGAATGTCAGTGCTTTATATTTACATACCTTGATATAATTCCATCATTAACAACAATAACATTGGTGTAAAATTGAATGAGATGGCTTCATATTTCTTATAGCTTCAGTTTGGACACAGGCTTGATGATGTCAGACAGCTAGTCTGAGGTCAAGGGTCAGATTCCACATCATCCCGTCCTGGTCATTAGGCCTTGTGAACGCACCCCCTCCCCCAGATACCAGCGCAACACATGGACCCTGTAATCTCTAGTGATGTCATCTAGGGGTCTGGACGTTCTTGCACCGCAAAGGCCAGATAGAATCATAGAAGCCCTCCAATCCTTGTTCACTTCAGTTGCTATTGCAGACGTGCTGCAAGCCCTCAGCGAGTTGGGTGCCAAGAATGTATTTTTTAATTTTTTAATTTATTTCACCTTTATTTAACCAGGTAGGCTAGTTGAGAACAAGTTCTCATTTACAACTGCGACCTGGCCAAGATAAGTGCAAAGCAGTTCGACATATACAACAACACAGAGTTACACATGGAATAAACAAACATACAGTCAATAATACAGTAGAAAAGGTCTATATACAGTGTGTGCAAATGAGGTAAGAAGGAGACCAAGTGTACATATACTGTAGGAAGGCCTCTGTCATGGGTCTGAGCTGCTGAGGCATATCTAGATGTTGAGGGTCATCTCATCTGATGGTATATTTGAGTTATATATGCTAATACCAAGCTTTCATTTCCAATTGTTGATTCTGTATTCTTGTCAGTCGTTTTAACTGATTTTTTTGGTGCCACGTCACATTTATTTTACTTAACCTTTATTTATACAGGTCTTTATCATTGAGATAAAATCTATTTCAAGAGAGACCTGGTCTAAACGCAATCTAGTGTCACTTTGCTTTACTAACTACCTTTTCATTGGCTTTAGTATCATTATTTTGTTCTTTAGGTAATGTGTTGCCAAATAATAATTTGGTACATTTTGATACCACCACACTGTAGAAAATACATTCTAAATGTAAAAGGAACTACCGCCAAGACAACTTTACATTATATTTTTGTGCCATTTAGAAAAGAACAAAGGATTGTGAATTCCCTTCAAGTTATGCCTGATGAACAACAATATAAACCAGAGCTTGTAAAAGTGACAGTGAAATGGATTTCAAAGGGATCCCAGTGACAAGGGAGGAATCATCAAAGCCATTATGTCAATCTGATAAGACTTGTGCTGTTTTCATTTGTGAGTGTTTCTGCTTTAATCTCCCACAATTGCTGATCTTCCCTTATCACGTGCAACACCGTGTGGAATTCCAACAGCTGATAAATGTCTTTATCAGTAATGTGATGTGAGGAAAGACAGAAATGTGTGGAGCATAAAATATTCACTGCAAAAAAAGTGATGTGTGGCATGTAGCTCGCAGAAGTTTGTTGAAAAAAAGAAGCAGAAAAAATATATATTTTGATGAGTTTGTTTTGCTTTACGACTTTAATATTCCATAATGAAAGCAAAAGTATAAACGTATAAATTAACACAACATTAGCAATTTGGCTTTTAGAGCGAGGTAAATCTCCTGTGCGTTGATGTCAGGAGAAAGTAGCAGCAGCAGAAAGGCAATAGCTGACCTTGTCCTTCTCTGCTGTGGGTCTGTGGGTTTTGGTCCAGGGACAGGAACTCCCAGTACAGACACTGTGTCTGCGATCGACTCCACTACTTCACAGTAGAACGCTTTGTTCCCTGCCACCAAGGAAAACTTAAGACAACAAAAACACACACATTCTGGAAAAATGAACATTTGAGAATTTAAGAAGGGCCCGTTTCTCCTCAAAGTGTGCTTTGGTTTGGGTTTCAGTGGTAAATAATATTCCCCCATTAGAAAGAGTAACATTTGGGAATTTCAGAGAAATATGTCTGGAGATAACATATGATCATGTTGTTAATAACCAATTAATCTAGGCTCACGGCCAGAGGTGATCGGTTGTGATGTCATGGCATGCCTTGATAAAAGAAATGTTTTGGTATTACGAAAGGAACCACATAACCACATAGTGACCCCAGACATATGTGCTTTAACTATGGGGGGTTAGCTAGCGATGGCTTGCTTGAGGAAATACCAATTGAAGACCACAGCATAGTCAAATAATGTTAGGGAAGCATGTCACTAGAACAACAACTCTAAAAGAATTGTAAGAAAATTGAGAAGTAGAATTGTACAGATGAAAAGATAAAGAAACATTTCGGGAAAGGTCAATATGGGTATAGCAGTTGAAGTCTGTGAGAAATAGTTGATTCCCTTCCATTTTGGTGTGTTGAAATTGACCAAAAAGGTGGCTGGGTGTTACAAAAAAATGAGTTCTCCAATCATGTGTGTTGCTGCTGTTTCCTGTCAAGCTGAAACATGGCTCATTACATTTTTCTCAAGTGCGATGAATTTTTCATCCCCTGAAGCTAAACAAAATCTCCACAAACTCCACCCTACTCTCAATAACAGGGTGAGTCACTCCAGCATAAATGCACAGTATGTTCCTACATTTTTAGAAAGAAAGGTGGCTAACAAAAATATGCTATCCAGAACATAAGAGGGTTCTTTGGCTATCCCCATAGGATAACCATTTGAAGAACCTTTTTGGGTTCCATGTAGAACCCTTTCCACAGAGGATTCTACATGGAACCCTTTCCACAGAGGATTCTACATAGGTAGAACTTAAATCCTTTTTTCTAAGAGTACTTTGCATTCAGAAAGTATTCCTACCACTTGATTTATTCCACATTTTGTTGTGTTACAGCCTGAATTCAAAATGGATCAAAAAAATGTTTTGCCACCCATCTACACACAATACCCCATAATGACAAAGTGAAAACTTATTTTTTAGAAATTTTTGCAAATGTATTGAAAATGAGATACAGAAATATATAATTTACATAAGTATTGCAATTAGAGCTGTGAGTCTTTCTGGGTAAGTCTCTATCCATTGCACACCTGGATTGTACAATATTTGCCCATTATTCTTTTCAGAATTCTTCAAGCTCTGTCAAATTGGTTGCTGATCATTGCATTTTTCAAGTCTTGCCATAGATTTTCAAGCAGATTTAACTCAGCCACTCAGGAACATTCACTGTCTTCTTAGTAAGCAACTCCAGTGTATATTTGGCCTTGTGTTTTATATTATTGCTGAAAGGTGAATTAATCTCCCAGTGTCTGGTGGAAGCAGACTGAACCAGGCTTTCCTCTAGGACTTTGCCTGTGCTAATCTCCATTCCATACATTTTTTTTTTATCCTGAAAAACTCCCTAGTCCTTAACGATTACAAGCATACGCATAACATGATGCAGCCACCACTATTCTGGTGTAAGTTGTATTGGATTTGCCCAAAACATAACGCTTTATATTCAGGACAAAAGTGAATTGCTTTTACACATTTTTTGCAGTATTACTATAGTGCATTGTAAAAACAGTATGCATGTTTTGGAATGTTTTTATCCTGTACAAGCTTCCTTATTTTCACACTGTCAATTAGGTTAGTATTGTGGAGTAACTACAATGTTGTTGATCCATTCTCAGTTTTATCCTATCACAGCCATTAAACTCTGTAACTGTTTTAAAGTCACCATTGGCCTCATGGTGAAATCCCTGAGCGGTTTCCTTCCTCTCCGGCAGCTGAGTTACAAAGGACGCCTATATCTTTGTATTGTCTGGGTGTATTGATACGCCATTCAAAGTGTAATTAACATCTGCTTCCCCCCCATCTACCAATAGGTTATTTCTTTGCGAGGCATTGAATGACCGCACTTGTCTTTGTGGTTGAATCTGTGTTTGAAATTCACTGCTCGACTGCGGGACCTTACAATTATTTTTTATGTGTGGGGTACAGAGATGAGCTAGTCATTCAAAATCCTGTTAAAAACTATTATTGCACACAGTGAGTCCATGCAAGTTATGTGACTTGTTAAGCAAATTTTTACTCCTGAACGTATTTAGTCATGCCATAACAAAGAGATTGAACACTTATTGACATTTCAACTTTTCATTTTTTATTAATTTGTAAAAATGTCTAAAAACATAATTCCACTTTGACATTATGGGGTTGTGTGTAGGCCAGTGACAAAACATCGAAATGTAATCCATTTTACATGTAGGCTGTAAAACAACAAAATGTGAAAAAAGTCAAGGGGTGTGAATACTTTCTGAAGGTACTTTATACTGTACAGTCCTACCATCATAAAAAATATATATAATACAATGTTGTGAAATCTACACCTTCGCAAGAGGTGTGTCACCTGCACTGATCTCCGCATGTCTTCTCTGAGTTTGCATAGCGAGTTGATTGGGGCGATAAATAGTTGGTTTATGAATCGGCCGGCACTCCCTCCCACCCCACCCGTGTCTCAGAGCAGGTTATCTCCTCCAGCAGCAAGCTGCCACACGCCTCCTGCACCTGATTGTCTCATCTGCACATTCCAGACGAGAAGGCCAAACAAGCTGAGACACAGCACCCCAAAGACACTGATACACTTGTTCAGCCAGCCATCCGCAGGTGTAGCTGCCCTCGTTTTCTCTGACTCTCTGCTGCTTCACCAGAGGTAGACAACTGGGCGAGGCTTCGTGGAGTGGAAGAACACTATGGCTAATCATTGAGAAGAAAAGAGAGGAAGAAGTCAATGACAAATGACCTTGCAACCTCAAGGAGCGAGGTGGAAAAGAACAGCCAGTGGCAGCTTCTTTTCTTTTTTTTGGCTTATGTTAATTACTTTTTTTCTCCATTCATTTTTATTTGCAAGAGTGCTCATTCAAGATTGATGTGTTGTTCATAATGTGTTGAGCATTTTCATCAGGCTACTTTGTGTAGTAACCATCCTATCACATTTCAAATAAATCCACAATTGCCCTATACAGTATGCGGTCTCACTTCCCCGGTTAGGCCCTTCGACTCTGAATTCTCTAGTGGGGTAGGCATAAGGGCAAGCATGAAAGCATGTGTCATTTTAAAAAAGAACATTTTATCCGACCAATTGTATAGATCTGAATTGAATTTAATCAACTGCCACCCAAGCAAAATAATGTTATTTCGCTGGCTCAGATGACTAGTAGATGAGAAGCATAACTTCCAGGCAGAAATCTGCCTCTTTTTCTTTTTAGCTTAGTTCATTCATACACCTCCTCCTCCATTTCTGCCTCAATAGATTCAAGCATTTCCCCACCATGCTGTTTACTCAGCCATTGAAGGAGGAAATCACAGGAACTGTGGCATTTTGGTGATGTAATTGGCAGCAGATGGAGAGGAAGATGGAGATAAAGAAAGAGGAATGCTAAATAATATCTGTTTGGCATACATGTACCATGGAGTTGTCAGTACAGGAGGGGCAAGGGGACTCTTCTAAGACATCTAGCTCTAAGCTTCAATGCCCCCCAAAATGTATATAATATATTATATTGTGGCTTATGGGTGTGTTGGGGAAATCAGAGTTTAACTTGGTTCTAATATGGAGGCTTGCTACGACAAAATAGTTGTTTTTTTGAGAAGGATTTTGTATTATCTCCAGCTGATCGTGGCTCACGCAAGGAAATGTAGAAAATGAACTGGATATGCTAATACAGCAGAAACACTATGTACTGGGCATAGAGTGCATTATCCGCCATTCCTCATTCACTCGTTAGCATCAGCTGAGCTTGGAGTAAGATTTATTAGAATAACTTCTCAACCAACCTTGTCTTCTTGGAAATGCCCCCTATTTCTTCCAGTCCAGGGGCAATCCCCATATTTTCCCTGAAAGCCATTGCAATACCATGAAAACGCCCCAAAAAGAGGGTCAAGTAGGCTCTTTTCTATACCCTAGCCTGTTGACAATGGAACATTGAAGGAACAACAAGCCAGGGCTGAGTAAGAGGATGGAGTGACTGAGGACACAGGCTGAGACCTGCTCCGGCATTAAGTTATGCCTTTGTAAAGGCTGAAGCACTTGCCTGTGGCAGGTGCAGGGAGCAGACATGACGAAGCTGAGCCGCTGAGCTGTTCCTATTAAGAGGTACCCAACATGTGGAATTGTCAGGACAAGTCAGAAACTCAGTCAGCAACCACCCGGTTCAATAAAAGGCCACTTGCACTTCCAAGCTTCAGCAATAACAATGGGAAAATCCCAGGATGTTTAACTTCACCAAACACTTGCACTTCCAAGCTTCAGCAATAACAATGGGAAAATCCCAGGATGTTTAACTTCACCAAACACTTGAAGGTTTCTCTTATTTGATATCAAATAAAATGTTATTTGTCACATACATGTGTTTAGCAGATGCTATTGCGAGTGTAGCAAAATGCTTGACATGTAATGTGAGTAAATAACACATAGTTTTGACATTGTCTGAGAATGCTTTTATAATGCACTCTCCAACAGTGGGGAAAATTAGTATCTTACCTATTTTGTGTCATCTAGTCATTTCCAAAATGAACAATCCAATTATATAACTTTTGGATACTAAACAAATTAAGACAAAAATCCAACAACAAAGCAGGAAGAGTGCCTTAATGACCTTCACTGATCCAGTTCTCGCAAGGGCCACTAGCTTAGTTGGTCCACTGTACTTCAACGCACATGTTCTCATCAGTGGTCACTATAATATACCCATTCTATTCACCTAAATCTAATGTGCCATTCAGCTGACTTTGAATACCCAACATGTAATAAAGAAACAATTAAAATATTGTTGCCATCTCTCTCTGTAGTTACTGTGCTGTGAATGGCAGGCACCTGTACCTGTACGGTGCAGTAAACCTCAAAGCTATGTAAGCAAGCATGTCCCATCGTGTTGGGAGGGATTCCTCTAATCACAGTCTGACAGTAATGATCTGTATGGAGCTGACTCTGAGGGGGAAAACAAGAGTGAAAAGGTTAAACAAGAGCAATGTTTGTAGTTAAATAATATTTTAGAAGAAGCAGTGATGTGATTCATAAGGTGTTACTGTACACTCACAATTCATAATACTGTCTTGTTATTTTTAAGTGCTGTGAGATGGACTTTGGGTTACAAAGCTATTGTCGACCTGTTTTTCACAGGCCCGTAGCCTAGTTGTTTTTGGGTTAGGGTTAGCTATGGCTAGGGTTGAGCCTGTGTGTGGACATGAAGCTAGGGCTAGGGTTGGGTTTATGTCAGGGCTCCAGACTGCAACCATTTAGTAGAATTATGAGACCCGTGTACTTGGCTGTGCGAGTAAAACATTTATTTGGTCGCACCGGTGCAAGTTGCACATTTTACCTTGTCACCTCAATCAAAGCATCCTATTTTTTTTTGCCAGATAAAATCCTGATTTGATCAACTGCATTATCCTCATGATTCCTGTGATGAAAGTGTCTGCCCTGCTGCTGTGCCTGGGCCTGGCTGCTGTAATGAGTAATCCTCACACTCTCTCCCCCCCTCGTGCATGCTGAAAAATGCATTCTGATTTTATAACATTTCGAAATGCAATTGCAGGAAAAAAACACAACTTTGGAAGCAACTACTGTTGTCCATGTTAAAGAGAGGAGGATCTCAGCTTTCTGTAGGTATATCTTTTCTTCTCAACTCTCAATATTGAATTCAAAGCACACTGATTTACAATCGATATATGGCTTTGAAATAAGGAGTGCATGAAATGCGAATGGGCCATAGCGAGTTCACTAGGCCTCGTTGGGTAATAGGTCTACTACTGATGCAAAGGTTTATTAGGACACTGCATTTACTGTTAGATGAATTCATGGGTACAATAGGTGTTATATTTAGAGAACGTTTTTGTTGTTGTTGGTGTGACCAAATCATGGGCTGAGACACCAACTGAAAAGTGGGGAAAATGTTAGTCTGGAGCCCTGGGTTATGGTTATGACTATGGCTTGAGTTGAGCTGGGGTGTGGACATGAAGCTAGGGTTAGGGTTAGGGTTATGACTAGAGTTAAGCTGGGGTGTGGACATGAAGCTAGGGTTAGGGTTAGGGTTATGGCTAGAGTTGAGCTGGGGTGTGGACATGAAGCTAGGGTTAGGGTTAGGGTTATGACTATGGCTAGAGTTGAGCTGGGGTGTGGACATGAAGCTAGGGTTAGGGTTAGGGTTAGGGTTATGGCTAGAGTTGAGCTGGGGTGTGGACATGAAGCTAGGGTTAGGGTTAGGGTTAGGGTTATGGCTAGAGTTGAGCTGGGGTGTGGACATGAAGCTAGGGTTAGGGTTATGACTATGGCTAGAGTTGAGCTGGGGTGTGGACATGAAGCTAGGGTTAGGGTTATGACTATGGCTAGAGTTGAGCTGGGGTGTGGACATGAAGCTAGGATTAGGGTTAGGGTTATGACTAGAGTTAAGCTGGGGTGTGGACATGAAGCTAGGGTTAGGGTTAGGGTTATGGCTAGAGTTGAGCTGGGGTGTGGACATGAAGCTAGGGTTAGGGTTAGGGTTATGACTATGGCTAGAGTTGAGCTGGGGTGTGGACATGAAGCTAGGGTTAGGGTTAGGGTTAGGGTTATGGCTAGAGTTGAGCTGGGGTGTGGACATGAAGCTAGGGTTAGGGTTAGGGTTAGGGTTATGGCTAGAGTTGAGCTGGGGTGTAGACATGAAGCTAGGGTTAGGGTTATGACTATGGCTAGAGTTGAGCTGGGGTGTGGACATGAAGCTAGGGTTAGGGTTAGGGTTATGACTAGAGTTGAGCTGGGGTGTGGACATGAAGCTAGGGTTAGGGTTATGACTATGGCTAGAGTTGAGCTGGGGTGTGGACATGAAGCTAGGGTTAGGGTTAGGGTTATGGCTAGAGTTGAGCTGGGGTGTGGACATGAAGCTAGGGTTAGGGTTAGGGTTAGGGTTATGGCTAGAGTTGAGCTTGGGTGTGGACATGAAGCTAGGGTTAGGGTTAGGGTTATGACTAGAGTTGAGCTGGGGTATGGACATGAAGCTAGGGTTAGGGTTATGACTATGGCTAGAGTTGAGCTGGGGTGTGGACATGAAGCTAGGGTTAGGGTTAGGGTTATGGCTAGAGTTGAGCTGGGGTGTGGACATGAAGCTAGGGTTAGGGTTATGACTATGGCTAGAGTTGAGCTGGGGTGTGGACATGAAGCTAGGGTTAGGGTTAGGGTTATGGCTAGAGTTGAGCTGGGGTGTGGACATGAAGCTAGGGTTAGGGTTAGGGTTATGACTATGGCTAGAGTTGAGCTGGGGTGTGGACATGAAGCTAGGGTTAGGGTTAGGGTTATGGCTAGAGTTGAGCTGGGGTGTGGACATGAAGCTAGGGTTAGGGTTATGACTATGGCTAGAGTTGAGCTGGGGTGTGGACATGAAGCTAGGGTTAGGGTTATGACTATGGCTAGAGTTGAGCTGGGGTGTGGACATGAAGCTAGGGTTAGGGTTAGGGTTATGGCTAGAGTTGAGCTGGGGTGTGGACATGAAGCTAGGGTTAGGGTTAGGGTTATGGCTAGAGTTGAGCTGGGGTGTGGACATGAAGCTAGGGTTAGGGTTAGGGTTATGGCTAGAGTTGAGCTGGGGTGTGGACATGAAGCTAGGGTTAGGGTTAGGGTTATGACTAGAGTTGAGCTGGGGTGTGGACATGAAGCTAGGGTTAGGGTTAGGGTTATGGCTAGAGTTGAGCTGGGGTGTGGACATGAAGCTAGGGTTAGGGTTAGGGTTATGACTATGGCTAGAGTTGAGCTGGGGTGTGGACATGAAGCTAGGGTTAGGGTTAGGGTTATGGCTAGAGTTGAGCTGGGGTGTGGACATGAAGCTAGGGTTAGGGTTAGGGTTATGGCTAGAGTTGAGTTGGGGTGTGGACATGAAGCTAGGGTTAGGGTTAGGGTTATGGCCAGAGTTGAGCTGGGGTGTGGACATGAAGCTAGGGTTAGGGTTATGACTATGGCTAGAGTTGAGCTGGGGTGTGGACATGAAGCTAGGGTTAGGGTTAGGGTTATGACTAGAGTTGAGCTGGGGTGTGGACATGAAGCTAGGGTTAGGGTTATGACTATGGCTAGAGTTGAGCTGGGGTGTGGACATGAAGCTAGGGTTAGGGTTAGGGTTATGGCTAGAGTTGAGCTGGGGTGTGGACATGAAGCTAGGGTTAGGGTTAGGGTTATGGCTAGAGTTGAGCTGGGCTGGGGACATGAAGCTAGGGTTAGGGTTAGGGTTATGGCTAGAGTTGAGCTGGGGTGTGGACATGAAGCTAGGGTTAGGGTTAGGGTTATGACTAGAGTTGAGCTGGGGTGTGGACATGAAGCTAGGGTTAGGGTTATGACTATGGCTAGAGTTGAGCTGGGGTGTGGACATGAAGCTAGGGTTAGGGTTAGGGTTATGACTAGAGTTGAGCTGGGGTGTGGACATGAAGCTAGGGTTAGGGTTAGGGTTATGACTAGAGTTGAGCTGGGGTGTGGACATGAAGCTAGGGTTAGGGTTAGGGTTATGATTAGAGTTGAGCTGGGGTGTGGACATGAAGCTATGGTTAAGGTGGAACTTTCTTTTTATTTTGTCTAAATGAAAAGTCAACATTGTTACCAATACATTTTTTTTATAAATGTGTTATAACTTTGTTACAAATACTTGGTTGTCAGTTTTCAAACTTCCTCTAGTCTATTTGTGCAGGTAGTTTCCAGTTGTCAGAGTGCTTCAGTAATCCGTACAGGTACATGTCTCCTGAGAGATTGAGTGACATCCCCTGCTTTAAACAGTGTTTTGTTTATTGAAGCCTGGGAGATGGACTGTGCTGCTAATCTCTTCTGACACCACCATGGGGGTGGATCTGCTATTCATTGACCCTAAGTCAACAGAACAAGGGACGCAGAAGGGAGAGCACGCTCTTCAGTCTTTGATTTTCCTTTTCTTCTGGAGTCTTTATTAAACAACAAGGATTCCTAAGTTTACATTTAGAGTATGTGTGAATGTTTTTGTTGTTGCTTTTTTTTTGCCTTTTTAAGAATAGAGCTGTAAGACATCAGTGACAGGTCTACTAGTTAAAACGAACAAGTGCCCCACAGGTGCCTTGCAGGCAGAGAAAATAATATTGCTTGAAGGTATATTTATATTCATGTGATTGCATGTCGGTTGGTTTTCATTTTATCTTTGAATTTGGAAATCAGCATGGTGGTTAGAAATCTCCCAGTACATCTCTCAGGTTTAATCATCACAGGCTCAAACAACTTCTGGATCTTACACTTCATAGTTTACATCAAACTTGGTCAATTATCCTGAAATCAACTTAACTCATAGCCCTAGCTTTAACACTAACCCTAAATAATCATAACTCTAGCTCTAGCCTAACCCACACAATTGCATTGAGTGACATTACTAGTCCAATGCACATGGTTTCCACTCAGCCATACTGTAATGCTTTCCAAGGCCAGACTGTGGTGCTTTATACATTTGATCAAATAATTAGCCCTTATCTGATGCTGTCTTGTCCCCTGAAGAATAAATCTGTCTTGACTATAGACAGGTTAAACCAGCTCTTATCTGGAAGGCATCTTAATGTAGCCACTGGCTATCTAGCGTTAGCGTTTTAGAATCATAGCCTGTGGCGGAGAGAGAAAGGGTGGCTTATTTTCAAAAGACTCGAAGAGCTTTCAAACAGGGTGACAAAGACAACAACAGGAAGTTATTTTGTGAAGTGCCCGAGGCAGGTGAAAAGTTCATATACTGTAGCTTACAGTGTCATTCTACCCCTATTACCTTTTAATAGTCTTTATACTTCTATATGAGAAAACCTTGTAAGTAGAAACGGTCAACAATGAACATGTATGACATAAAAAGTAGCTTGTCCATGTGGGCATATTGTAATGTCCCCATAACATAAATAGGACCATATAACAAATAGCTGGCTGCAGTACCTTCACCCTACCCCCCTAGCTATGTTCTGATTCACTTATAGGGCCATTTATGACAATTATTAAGTATATTATCACCTCATTCCCTGTACTCAGTCTTCCTACTTCATAGAGAGGTTAGCACTTTATATCTTTATATTAGCAACAAACTATTACTATGTTATTATCACTTTATTCCCTGCAGTAATGTGAAGCGCTACCTAGATGGTATGTGGAAAGGGGAGACCGGAGGATGTCTGAGCTGCCAGGTAGCTCTTGTTGAGAAGTGGTTTAAATCCAGAGGTGATGACCTGAACCTGGGATTACCTGTCCTGGAGGGAGAATGGTGTTAGCCCCCTGTCACCTCACCTGACGACCCACAACCTAGATCCTCTTCAGTCAAAATGATCATGTCAAGGCTTTACACACTTGATCACACACAAACGCACACGTGCACTCACAGTGGTTTGAGGTCAGCTTTTGACTTGCTAGAATAAAGTGTTATTGTTAAAATCTTCAGAGTACATTCCCCCACATTTTTATTAGTGTAATTATTTGATCAGCTCTTTTGAGAGTATAAAACGACATAAGGTCTGAGTTTATTGTAAGCACAGGCATGTGGTGTAAGGTAGCCTACTGTAACTATATCATCCTGAGTAGGACATTTTTCCAAGTGCTTCACACCCACATAACTATGTGACTCCTGTAATCATAATGATAGACTGAAAGGCAGGAGAGGAGGAGAGGAGAGGCAGGTAGCACTACCCCTAACCAGAAGAAAAGCCCTACATTCCAGGCTGTGATTCTGAGTAGCACCCACAGCAAGTTAAAACACGCTGCACTAAGCACCATCACTGTTTTAGTAAATATTTGTATAGTTAGTGGTGTTTGGGACAGAGGCATTGCTGTAGGACACAAAGATGGGTTTGGTTTCCCAGAAGTTTTTGAATTCAATGGAAAAGTGGTACACCTGCTGAAGATCTGGCATAGCATCGTTAATAAAGTCTGTCTATTAGATACATTCAAATTTGTCTGCAGTTTGATACTATTTTAATTTGGAAACTATGCTTTCTGACAGATTATTATACTATTGTTAATTCTAACTAATGACATACACAAAACATGAACAGTTCTTTGAATAGTGTAAATAAAAAATGTATCCTCAGATTGTTTTTCTTCGTCGGTTAGATTATTATCTAAATCTTCTATGACAGTATTGGCTGTAAACACATTTTTTTATGGAGACTTGGAGGATCCAGAGACATTACAGACAGTCCAGCTACACCAACCAAGATACAGGAAGCACGGTAGATACCACCTGTCATTCAAATTCAAAACACCTGCTTCCTCAAGGGTGTCCATCGCCAGCTGTCTAGGCTGAGGAAGAAAACCAACCTCATATTTTTATTTGATGAAAGAAATATTGAGCTAACTCAAACCAGAACTACCGTGACACTTCCCCCACTGAACTGACGCAAAACACCTAATAGTATAAATGTTTATAGTATCTTACATACCTCCTAATATTTCCCAAATTCGGGAATCCTCATCCCTTGCCAAGCTGTGCTCCTTTTTTTCATGTTCAGCGCAGCTGCTCTGTTCAAGGCTGTGTTGAGCTGTGGCCCAACTGAATATTAATCCCACATAATGATTTCCTCAACTCATAGCCAATATAATCATAGTAAGAATGTATCCAATTCCACCTGCTTCCAGGGTCCATTTCGATTTACTCAACTCCTCTTCTAGCCGTATCTCTGTGACAATCATTTGAATGACTGACTAGACTTTTAACATGTAATATTCACAGTGAGAAGGACAGAGAGAGCATCATTGAGATAGATTGCTGAAATATGATCGGTCAGTAAATTGTCTTCCAGTTCCAGTGAATAACGGTCCATAATACTAACTGATTCCCTCTACAGGTTTATACTACTGTAGCGATGACAGAGACAAGATTGTTGTTAAGTGGCCTACCTACTGCACAACACATTTAACCTTTCAACCCCAGCATCTGTATACGAATCCTATTTGGCTTGACTTGAATAATAAGGATGACAACTGATATCACAATCTGGTCATGTGCTATCTTTGTGTCACTTTATATTTCAATAATGTGCCAAATAATTAACACACACTTCTTGGCGCCACTAGGGATGGCTGTCTATAAAAGAGATTGGAATTAGGCTATAATTCATTTCTGATGTTTGAGATGCAGAAGTTAAGAGAAGATATTTAGCATGTTTTTAACCCCGACGAAACAGTGTTAAACCAACAGCTATTGGGTCAGTTAGGAGATAAGCAGGAGACCTCCCCTGAGAGTAGGTGATGCTGTGTTCTGTACCTGGATAGATAAGGTCTTATTGCCACCACCTGGAGCTGTGCTGTAGTACAACGCCTGAGGAGAATAAGTCATGAATGACTTTCTGAAAGAGAAAAGAGAACTCCAGAACGGTTCTTATTTTGGGACCCTTATTGTTTTCACTCTATTAGATGGTTGTAGGGGAAAATGTGGGATGTTTCTCAGAGGTCACCCTACAGTATGTAGAAATGATCACTAACAGTAATACTGCAAAAACGCTGGCTCACAAAGTACACACCTAAAGTTACATATAGTGGACCCTAACATATGTGCCTGGTGTCAAAATACCTCACAGAATATTGACTTCTTGTCTGAGTTTCCCTTTTACTCGGGCCTACAGGATATTGGTCATGGCATGGCAGCCTGTGGGGTGGGGTGACTGGGAGTGCCCTTAATGGGGGGCATGCTACAGTAGACACCAGTGATTCACTTGGTTGTTAGTAACATATCTATCTCTAGGGAGGACATAAACCACTGAGTTAGTCAACAGGGTTGGGTTGTCAAGTCAAAGGAAGAAGACCAATGGGCAGTTGAAACAATGGCATAGGAGGCATAGAAGGTGAGTATGAATTGTAACAATTGGCTCTGCTCGCTACAGGAAGCTGTAGCGAGCCAGGAACCAGGAAGGACACTGGCCTATGCTCTTCCTCTGCTGCCTCTTCAAAGATACATCAGCCTTGCCTCACCTTGTCCACCAGGCAGCAGCTCTTTAAAAAGTACTCTGTTCTGCACAGGATCCTGTTTTTTCTCTGTCACTGGCTATTCCATGTAGGGTGGTTTTCTCTCTGTCACTGGCTGTTCCATGTAGGGTGGTTTTCTCTCTGTCACTGGCTGTTCCATGTAGGGTGGTTTTCTCTCTGTCACTGGCTGTTCCATGTAGGGTGGTTTTCTCTCTGTCACTGGCTGTTCCATGTAGGGTGGTTTTCTCTCTGTCACTGGCTGTTCCATGTAGGGTGGTTTTCTCTCTGTCACTGGCTGTTCCATGTAGGGTGGTTTTCTCTCTGTCACTGGCTGTTCCATGTAGGGTGGTTTTCTCTCTGTCACTGGCTGTTCCATGTAGGGTGGTTTTCTCTCTGTCACTGGCTGTTCCATGTAGGGTGGTTTTCTCTCTGTCACTGGCTGTTCCATGTAGGGTGGTTTTCTCTCTGTCACTGGCTGTTCCATGTAGGGTGGTTTTCTCTCTGTCACTGGCTGTTCCATGTAGGGTGGTTTTCTCTCTGTCACTGGCTGTTCCATGTAGGGTGGTTTTCTCTCTGTCACTGGCTGTTCCATGTAGGGTGGTTTTCTCTCTGTCACTGGCTGTTCCATGTAGGGTGGTTGTCTCTCTGTCACTGGCTGTTCCATGTAGGGTGGTTGTCTCTCTGTCACTGGCTGTTCCATGTAGGGTGGTTTTCTCTCTGTCACTGGCTGTTCCATGTAGGGTGGTTTTCTCTCTGTCACTGGCTGTTCCATGTAGGGTGGTTGTCTCTCTGTCACTGGCTGTTCCATGTAGGGTGGTTGTCTCTCTGTCACTGGCTGTTCCATGTAGGGTGGTTGTCTCTCTGTCACTGGCTGTTCCATGTAGGGTGGTTGTCTCTCTGTCACTGGCTGTTCCATGTAGGGTGGTTTTCTCTCTGTCACTGGCTGTTCCATGTAGGGTGGTTTACACAACTCTGAAAGACTGGGGTAAAACGGAAGTTAGGGAATGGAACGGTTTCAAAAATGTCATAACAGATATGACTACTGGACGATAATGTCAATGACTAACGACGTGATTTTAATTGGTCGTGTTCATGTTTCTTGTCCTGTTTGCATGATTAGCAAATACATGGGGTTTTATTGTTGTTTTCTGAGTGTAAAGTAATACTCATGTTGTTTACAGCTTATCAACTCACCTTTCATCTCCTATCGGTGACTTCAGTGCGGGTATTTGATATTCCTAAGTTATTCATATTACACTCATTACTTTGCCCTTTACCCTTGTCTTATTTCAAACTTCAATAGCTGCAGTATGTAGGCATGCTGCGTCAAAGTCACAGTAGGAGTCATGTGTCATCAAGTCACTTGACTCAACGATCAGTATATTTTGCAATGTCTCTCAACTGTAATTGGAATCTGGGATTTGTGATAGCTGTCTGGTCACGACTAAGGCAAGGACATCTTGTGTGACCACAGCAAGGCATGTAGGAAAAACACACAGTAATACAATACATGTAATAACTGTACGGTATAGAAATACAGTTTTGGGGAGAGTACCCAGTGATTACAGAAATAGAATAGTCCCAAAAGTGACAACCCCGCCCATCTTGAACTCCAGTCAAGCTCAATCACACTCAAAGTATTTTAAAGACAATAAATACTATTTGAACACAGGTCTACTAGTTATACATTACTTTATGAAAAAGCAGAAGAATCTGTAAGGTCTCATTTTCTATAGGAATTCATATGTTATGCAGCACTTTATGTTGCTGTAGTAATGCAGCCTTGAAGAAAGTTCCCAGTCTGATACAGTACATTTGGAGTAAATGCAGCAGCCCTCTCTTTCCCTTGGGCTGAGCCCCTATGAGCTGGTGTTCTGCTCTGCTTTGAGCTGAGAGGATGGACTTCCAGCTGGAAATGTTCTATTGGGCTTTGGTCCCATTTCCTATAATCTTTGCTTATTACAAACAGCCCTTCCTCAGTCATTCACATGCATTGCACAACTCACCGCAAGGCCTTATATAAGGGAGAAAATAATACTGGGTACAAAAATCTAAATCATCATTATTAGTGTTTGGATTGATATCTTATCATTTGTTTTTCTAATGGCAGTAGTAGGGTGGCAGGTAGCCTAGTGGTTAAGAGCATTGGGTCAGTAACTTAAAGGTTGTTGGTTCGAATCCCTGAGCTGACTAGGTGAAAAGTCTGTTGATGTGCCCTTGCGCAAGGCGCTTAACCCTAATTGCTTCTGTAAATCGGTCTGGATAAGAGTGTCTGCTAAATCAGGGTTTCCTGAACTGGGTGAACGTTTTGGTTTTTGCCCTAGCACTACACAGCTGATTCAAATAATCAAAGCTTGATTGGTGTAGCTGTAGAACATTTTGAGGACCCATGACAAATCTTTTCAGTCTCCTGAGGGGAAATTGTTTTTGACGTGCCCTCTTCACGACTGCCTTCATGTGTATGGACCATGATAGTTTGTTGTTGATGTGGACACCAAGGAACTTGAAGCTCTCAACCTGCTCCACTACAGCCAACGTCGATGAGAATGGGGGCGTGCTCGGTCCTCCTTTCCTGCAGTCCACAATCATCTCCTTTGTCTTGTTCACCATGAGGGAGAGGTTGTTGTCCTGGCACCACCCGGCCAGGTCTCTATAGGCTGTCACATCATTGTCGGTGATCAGGCCTACCACGGTTGTGTCATCAGCTAACTTAATGATGGTGTTGGAGTCATGCCTGGCCATGCAGTCATGAGTGAACAGGGAGTACAGGAGGGGACTGAGCACGCACCCCTGAGGGGCTCCCGTGTTGAGGATCAGCATTGCGGATGTGTTGTTACAGATCCTTACCACCTGGGGGCGGCCCGTCAGGAAGTCCATGATCCAGTTGAAGAGGGAGGTGTTCAGTCCCAGCGTCCTTAGCTTAGTGATGAGCTTTGAAGGCACTATGGTGTTGAACACTGAACTGTAGTCAATGAATAGCATTCTCACATAGGTGTTCCTTTTGTCCAGGTGGGAAAGGGCAGTGTGGAGTGCAATAGAGATTGCATCATCTGTAGATCTGTTGGGGCAGTACGCAAATTGGAGTGGGTTTAGGGTTTCTGGAATAATGGTGTTGATGTGGGCCATGATCAGCCTTTCAAAGCACTTCACGGCTACAGACGTGAGTGCTACGGGTCAATAGTCATTTAGGCAGGTTACCTTAGTGTTCTTGGGCACAGGGACAATGATGGTCTGCTTGAAACATGTTGGTATTACAGACTCAGACAGGGTGAGGTTGAAAATGTCAGTGAAGACATTTGCCAGTTGGTCAAAACATGCTCAGAGTACATGTCCTGGTAATCCGTCTGGCCCTGCGGCCTTGTGAATGTTGACCTGTTTAAAGGTCTTACTCACATCGGCTGCAGAGAGCGTGACCACACAGTCGTCCGAAACAGCTGATGCTCTCGTGCATGTTTCATTGTTAATTGTCTCAAAACGAGAATATAATTTAGCTCGTCTGATAGGCTCGTGTCACTGGGCAGCTGACGGCTGTGCTTCCCTTTGTAGTCTGTAATAGTTTGCAAGACCTGCCACGTCCGACGAGCATCGGAGCCGGTGTTGTACGATTCGACCTTAGTCCTGTATTGACACTTTGCCTGTTTGATGGTTCGGAGGGCATAGCGGGATTTCTTATGTTTCTGTGTTAGAGTCTCGATGCACTTTTTGATGAAGCCAGTGGCTGATGTGGTATACTCCTCAATGCCATCGGAAGAATCCCGGAACATATTCCAGTCTGTGCTAGCAAAACAGTCCTATAGCTTAGCATGTGCTTCATCTGACTTTTTCATTGACCGAGTCACTGGTACTTCCTGCTTTAGTTTTTACTTGTAAGCAGAAATCAGAAGGATAGAATTATGGTCAGATTTGCCAAATGGAGGGCGAGAGAGAGCTTTGTACGCGTCTCTGTGTGTGGAGTAAAGGTGGTCTAGAGTTATTTTTCCCTCTGGTTGCACATTTAACATGCTGATTAAAATGAGGTAAAACAGATTTAAGTTTCCCTGCATTAAAGTCCCCGGCCACTAGGAGCGCCGCCTCTGGATTAGCGTTTTCCAGTTTGCTTATGGCCGTATGCAACTCATTGAGTGCGGTCTTAGTGCCAGCATCGGTTTGTGTTGGTAAATAGACAGCTACGAAGAATATAGATGAAAACTCTCTAGGTAAATAGTGTGATCTACAGCTAATCATGAGATACTCTCCCTCAGGCGAGCAAAACCTCGAGACCTCCTTAGATATTGTGCTCCAGCTGTTGTTTACAAATATACATAGATCACGACCCCTTGTTTTACCAGAAGCTGCTGTTCTATCCTGCCCATACAGTGTATAATCCGCCAGCTGTATGTTATTCATGTCATCGTTCAGCCACAAATCTGTGAAATATAAGATATTACCGTTTTAATGTCCCGTTCATAGGATATACATGCTTGTAGTTCATCTATTTTATTGTCCAATGATTTTACATTGGCTAATAGGACCGAGGCAAATTACCCACTCGCCGCCTCACAAGGCACCCCGATCATCGTCCTCGATATCTCCATCTTTTCTCCTGCGAATGACGGGGATACGGGCCTTGTCGGTTGTCTGGAGTAAATCTCTTTCGTCCGACTCGTTAAAGGAAAAGTTGTCTTAGTGTGTAGCGGTGTAGTGCTAGGACAAAAACCAAAACATGCACCCAGGGGGGCCCCAGGAACGAGTTTGGGAAACCCTGTGCTAAATGACTAAAATGTCAATGTAAATGCAGTTTTGCATTGGGATAAGTATGTGTTGTAAAATGTCGCTTCAGTACAGTAGCAGTGATTATTCAGTAGTAGCCTTGTTGTAATGACAAAAGTAACTAGCAAAATACTAATATTTGATTTAGTTCTTGTAGATTTACAGGTTACATAGACAACGAATTGGAGACCACTATTCACAAACCAATATGTTGGTTACCATGTTACTGTACTTTCCATTCACAGATTTGGTGTGTAATATTGCAAAGAGACAAGATATGTGGACTCAGTCCATATTTGGCAGTAATGGGTGTGGGTGTATTCTTAGTCATATTGTTACTCAATCCAGATAGTTAAAATTGGTTTTCTGAAGGGTAAGGATCAGTGTCATTGCTGCATGAGAAACCAGCAGCAGCTATGAAAGATGTCTAGTTTATTCATTCCTAAGGATTTGGGTGTTGATTTAGTAAATGGATCAAAGCACAGTCAGACGACCATTTCATTATGACTGTTTGGGAATCATTTGGCTATGAGAACATTAGTTTTCAAGACTTTGTTTTTATTTCTGTTAGCCATGAATGCATTTGAGACCCTCAAATTACACTGGGAAAAAAAGCATTACATCTCAAATGAATATTTGAGAATTGTCAACATTCAGAGACCATCCAGAGAGCAGGCAGACAGGCAGCTAGACAGGACAGTAAGATAATGGGTAACTGTAATTACTGATTGGGAAGCCTCTCTGGCTGCTCAGTCACAAGGGGAAAACCCTTCTCCAAATTCCATGGAACTCCACTCCATGAAAGTTTTCGACTGTGTGTTCTGTACTCTGAAACTCTCCCAAGTACTGGATCCAAATCCATACTGCTATTAAACAGACAGATGGTGACAAGGTCGAGGGGTTCTAGCAAAGTAGGTCATATAATGTGTATATATGCAGACCCAATGTATGGAAAATATTATTCCAACAAATGTAATAACAACAGGAATTCATGTCATTTGTAAAGCTCTTTTCTCACACCCAAGGCGCTGAATGTATAGAAAGAATTGAGAAGTTCCTATATTTAGAGTGGTTGGGTGGTATGTTGGCAGTTAGTCTAGTGTTAGTCGTTGTGTGGATAGGGTTATTGGGTTCTGCTTCCTTAAATAGACAACATGGGTATGTTTTACAGTATCAACAACAACAGAAAAATCTACCATGAATAATGATTGGTTGGTTAGAGACTAGTAAAAATAATACATGGAAATGGAACACAGCAGAGATAGTGAGAGAGAGAGAGAGAGAGAGCTAGACGAATATACCGTGTAACCAAATAGTTATGTGTGTACTCTATACTGTGATTCTGTGTATGTAAAAAAAAACAGAGTTTGCGTTTTTCTCTAACAAGACCATGGCGTCCCCACAACCGTCAGTGGGATCCACACTGGGCCCGTTTGCAGTAATCAGCCAGACTGTCTTGCTCTAATTGTTTCCAGATTTGTGTGGGAGGTCAGGGCCCCGGAGTGCTGATCCTTGCCAAGTTTATAAACAGAGCAGTGTTTCCAGATGGCCACTGGCTCCAGACTGGCTAGCAGGTTGATTGGGACCAGAATAATAACAGGTGGAGAACAGACAATGAATTCCTTGACACTTTACCTCCTCACACACACACACACACACACACACACACACACACACACACACACACACACACACACACACACACACACACACACACACACACACACACACACACACACACACACACACACACACACGGGCGTACGTTCTCACGCTCTCTCTGTCCAACCTACACACACTTTTGTCTCACAAATAATTCTGATGCCGTCTCTCCCTCTTTTCCCCCTTATCCTATGCATCAAGCAGGGCTAACACCAACACTGCAAAGGTTTAGAGTGAACTTTAAATTGAGGAATGAAGAGCAGCTCAGAGGATATTCTGTCCAGTTAGCTTTTAATAAATTTGAAAGCATAGATCAGACATTTATTTCATATTCTAAAACCAACTCAGCTCATTCTGATTGAAGATTTTTCACTCTAAAGAAGTATGTATTAGAGTGCATGAATGTGTATTTCCTTGATAAAATTGCAACCAACTGACTAGTATCAACTGATAGATTATACAATTAACTCGTGATTTTAGAATACTTCAATCATTTAATTGTGCACATTAACTAAATTTGATAAGATTTGAATCCAGATGAAATGTGGACAGATTTTTTTTTTTTTAAATATATGATTTAAATATATTCAGTGGACTGCATTCGACCTCTATTAATATTTCAATATAAGTAAAAGTCTGCTGTTGCAATCCTGGAAAGCATTTACCATGATACACACACACAAGATGAAGATTTCAGTAGCAAGCCCTCTGAAGACATTCGCAGCAGGACAATCACATCATTAGCCTGCAGCCTCCTTTCTAAAATGTATAGTTCTCAAGTTTTTGTTTACAGAACTGAGTACTCCCATGGTCTTTGTAATAGCTTGAGACTAGAAAGGAGAGAGAGAGAGAGAGAGAGAGAGAGAGAGAGAGAGAGAGAGAGAGAGAGAGAGAGAGAGAGAGAGAGAGAGAGAGAGCTTGGGGGGTTAGGAGCCGAGGAGGAGGGGGGAGAGGGCGCCTTTCATCGGTTGTGCTCTGCTACACTTGCTGGGCCAAGGCTGGCCCCTGTTTTTCGGTCAGCATACTCCACTCCAGATGTGTGGAGGCTCCAGAGTGGCTGTCATGTACAGTAAATCAGTATCTGAGGCCTTGTCAATCTGTGGGGCAGAGCGCTGCGATGTCGTCAGCCCCAGCCACTGGCATAAATGGAAATTTGTACTGCCGAGGTCCTATGAGTCTTAGGGGAGGTGGTGGGGGGGTCTAAATATTATTTTGCAAGGGGGTGGGGGAAGTGATCTGTTGGCTCGATCAGATAGTGTTAAAAGACTTGAAAAATTAGGCCAACAAAGGAGAAGCCAATGCAATGACGACTTACACAGGAAAATGTATTCATGTTTTAACTTGAAAGTGAAGCTGCGGAAGTGGAGCTTTGTTGGAGCATTTTGTAACATGTTTTAAATCAATCCAGCTTCCAAACACAATAAAACACATGATACTCCATCTCAATGGCCTCCCTCCCAAGAAAGCCAGATAAAATTAGCTCACTGTCACAATGATCAGACAAGCAGTAAATACAATACAAATACAACAGTAACACAATATTGTCTGCAAACAATTCAAATAGCCTGATTTACTATGTTGAATTTCCTGTATATGTAATTAAGCTGTTAGCTGCCATGTACACTGAAATAAAACTCATCTAAATGTTATTTTACAAATCATCAAATACATGGCTCTCAATCCACTGCAATATTTCTGACTGACAATTGGTGCCAATGTCAACAAAAAATGTAAAGGGAGGTGGCAAGAAGCCAGGCCCGATGATAATGATGAACATTGTTGTGAAAGCCCAAAATGTTGTGAAAAAAAAGAGAGATGAGCTCTGATTTAAAAAAGGATGCTGAGCAGACTGTGGAGTCTCTTCAGTTCAGACAGACTTTCCCCCACACATTCCAAGCCTACGGATTTTCCCATGCTTACTGCAAAGGGCCTGACTCAGCATGGTTAAGCTATCACTGAGACCATGTCATAGGAAACAAGCCATTGATGACTTACAGTATGAAGCCAATACTAGTCTACATGTTTTTATATTTTCATTGGATCTTCCCACCAGAGGCATTCTTTAAATCAAAAGGTCAACCATGATGATATTGTGGCTCCCATATAGAATTCCAAAGAATGATAAAGATGATGATATCCATGTAGTGAATTAATAAATCATTATTTTTTAAATCTTAGATGTGTCATTCAGTAAACTATCACACTAGTCATCTCAGAGTCAGCTGTTAATGTAGGGTTTAACTATATTCTTACTTTAATGATCATTTAGGGTTAGAAAGGATTCCTGCTCTCTAGCACTCCCCATGTGTGCATGTTTTGCCCAGCGAGGAAAGCCAGTCGGCCCGGCCACGCCTTAACCTTCTCCTCCCCTGGCTGACAGGCTATCACCGGGAGAGTAGGTTTCCTGTGGGATCCCCTCTGCTCTGCAGCCTACTGGGCATCCCTCTCCTCCCCCCTCCCTGCCAGTAACAAGCCAAGGCGTCTGAGACCTGATTATTTGCACTGACCCAGGTCTGTCTCCTCAGGGCCAGCCAGCTAGCCTCGGCCAGGACACAGTTGCATTGGATCACATTGACATGGAGCAAGGGAAAGAGAAGGAGAGAGAGAGAGAGAGAGCGAGAGAAGGAAGGGTGAAGGGAGAGTGAGAGAGGAGAGGAAGGGGGGAAGAAAACAGGCCCTGGCTCCAGTCAGGCGGCCCTCCTCGGCAGGTTGATGAATGTCCAGGACTTCCCGATCTTTGCCACCCAAGCCAGCAGAGTCAGGCTACAATGAGTTACAGTCTCTGGGCTACAGCCCTCTCTCCCTCCCTCCCCGAGCCCCGTCGAGCCCCCTCAGCCCCCGGCCTCAGCCCCCCGAAGCAGAGCTGGCTGGCCGGCCTCTTTCCATAAACACTGAGGGTCTATCCTCCATACCACTGCTTTGTCCATCTCCACCTCCCTCACCCTTTCAACCCTTTCACGGCCTGACTGGCCTGATTTTACCCAGGCAACACACACTGGCTAGGCTAAGTGCTAAGCCCACCACAAACTGGCAAAATGGACACACACACACTGGCTAGGCTAAGTCCACCACAAACTGACATACTGGACAGGAAAACAGGACACTCAGTTTGTATCCAAGATGTTATTGGCAGGTTGCTATGATCCTAATGTTCTCCAGCTAAATGTTTACAAGAGAAATCCATCCTACACCTGACACATCATATTGGCAGATTCTGAGATATGAGTGAAATGTATATATCACGAAGACCGGAGATGTCTCCAGAATATCGATGAGGAGATAACAACGTCCTCCAAAAGTAAACAGTGTATCAGTGGGCTATATGGCAGAGAGATCACACTTTGCATCTGACTACAAAAAAAGTAAAATTGATGACGACAAAGTGCTAAGAAAGTGATGTCAAACAGGAAAGATTGGGAAAGCTAAGCTGTAGCCTTGCACAAGAATTAAGCCCCAGAATGAAACCTTTCCATTTAACTTTTTCCTATTGCTAAAGATTTCATTTTCCCAGAGTGCTAGCTACCCAGGGTAGATTGTCTGGTACAAGTTTAACTTCTTGAAGTCACAATTTATCTGTTCCTCAACACCAATGTTTCCACCTCTGCCTCTGCCAATACATAGCCTACATAGGGGACTTGCAAACCATTTGCTGCTCTCAGTATCAGCCAACCAAGGTCCTCCTTGGAGCCAGGAAATAGTTTTTTGAAAAACAAACAAAATTGCTGGGAATGGACTAACACCTTACAGTCTTAGATTTTAGATGCAAAATAGAGGTGCTACTTATTGCCATGTACAGGGAACCAAGTTATAGCATTATGATGGTTATAAAACACCCTATATGGCAAGCAAAATGGTTAAGGTTTGCCCTCTGCTGTTACAGCTAATTGTTCACATTCATGCTGTAAGACAGTTGAATTAAGCTCATGAGGCATTTCTAAGTTATATTCTTCAAGAATCAATGGGTACATATCATTAAATATGGATTTAGCAATTGCTGATTGCCCCTATAAGGTAACAATTTTACTCAGCATCGATGTCGCATGGCAATACTATCTTCGTACTTCTACAAGACTTATAAAAACTCCACCCCAATAATAAACCAAACTAGACAGTCTTGTGTGTCAGTGGTGAAACGAAAGATAAATGAACAATATGTAGTACAGTTGAGAAAAACACACCACCCCGTTAAAAATGTAATCATTCCCTATTAGAGCGAAAGCACAGTCATTACGTTACCCAGCAATTGCGATTGGCAACACTTTTTTTGGTAATTTGATGACGCACAAATCTTGGTGCTCTTGGCAGAAGTTGGACTGTGTGTCTCACATCCCTTTTCCATGGACATGTTCAGCCAGGAGTCTACCCTGGAGTGACCCACAGCCTCTCACTCTCTGAGACTTTCCTTCAGTACAAAAATAGGATATTGTACGTTAGGTAACTATATATACACATGTATATTGTTGGGGCTAGTTTTTCTACTATTGATTGTGTACCAGTTCAATCAGACATGGGTTCAAATCACTGAACAAAAATAAACGCAACGTGCAACCATTTCAAAGATTTTACTGAGTTATAGTTCATATAAGGAAATCAGTAAATTTTAATATATTCATTAGGCCCTAATCTATGGATTTCACATGACTGGGAATACAGATATGCATCGGTTGGTCACAGATACCTTAAATAAAGGTAGGGCCGTGGATCAGAAAACAAGTCAATATCTGGTGAGACCACCATTTCCCTAATGAAGAGTGACACATCTCCTTCACATAGAGTTGATCAGGCTGTTGATTGTGGCCTGTAGAATGTTGTTCCACTCCTCTTCAATGGCTGTACGAAGTTGCTGGATATTGATGGGAACTGAAACATGCTGTCGTACACATCAATCCGGAGAATCCCAAACATGTTCAATGGGTGACATGTCTGGTCAGTATGCAGGCCATGGAAGAACTGCGACATTTTCAGCTTCCAGGAATTGTGTACAGATCCTTGCGACATGAGGCTGTGCATTATCATGGTGAAACATGGTGATGGCGGCGGATGAATGGCACGACAATGGGCCTCAGGATCTCCTCACGGTTTCTCTGTGCATTTAAATTGACATCGATAAAATGCAATTGTGTTCGTTGTCTGTAGCTTATGCCTGCCCATACCATAAACCCCACCGCCACTATGGGGCATTGTGTTCATAACATTGACATCGGCAAACCGCTCGCCTACACAACGCTGTACACGTCTGCCATCTGCCCGGTACAGTAGGAACCAGGATTTATCCGTGAAGAGCACACCTCCAGAGTGCCAGTGGCCATTGAAGATGAGCATTTGCCCACTGAAGTCGTTTACAACGCCGAACTGCAGTCAGGTCAAATGCCTGGTGAGGAGGACGAGCACGCAGATGAGCTTCCCTGAGACGGTTTCGGACAGTTTGTGCAGAAATTCTTTGCTTGTGCAAACCCAAAGTTTCATCAGCTGTCGGTGCGGCTGGTCTCAGACGATCCCACAGGTGAAGAAGCTGGATGTGGGCTGGCGTGGTTACACGTTGTCTGCGGTTGTGAGGCCGGTTGGACGTACTGCCAAATTCTCTAAAACGACGTAGGAGAAGGCTTATGGTAGAGAAATGAACATTCAATTCTCTGGCAACAGCTCTGGTGGACATTCCTGCAGTCAGCATGTCAATTGCACACTCCCTCAAAACTTGAGACATCTGTGGCATTGTGTTGTGTGACAAAACTGCACATTTTAGAGTGGCCTTCTATTGTCCCTAGCACAAGGTGCACCTGTGTAATGATGATGCTGGTTAATCAGCTTCTTGATATGCCACACGTGTCAGGTGGATGGATTATCTTGTCAAAGGAGAAATGCTCACTAACAGGGCTATAAACTAATTTGTGCACAACATTTGAGAGAAATATGTTTTTTGTACGTATGGAACATTTCTGGGATCTTTTGTTTCAGCTCATGAAAGATGGGACCAACACTTTACATGTTGTGTTTATATTTTTGTTCAGTATAAATATTATATATAAGTATAAGTATTTTCAAATAATTTCCTATAAATAGCCTACAATTTGAAAGTATTTTCAAATATTTATTTGAAATACTATCTTCAAATACCTAGGTTAAATGCATGATAGTGTATTTGAGTCAATGTATTTGAGTGTTTTCAAATACATGCCAATACTTTCCAAGTTTTTTCCCAAATACATTACAACATTCAACTACTTGTCTGAAATAAAACATATCTGAATGCTTACTTTGAAATGTAGGTGAAAGTAATTTAGATATTAGAAATAGTATTTGAACCCAGGTCTGATTTCAATAGCAAGAAATCAAAGCAGAAATGTATCAGTTGCCTATTTATGTATTCAGCATTTGTCTACTTTTGCAGATAATCCACAATAGGGTAGGGTTGACCTAATTTACAAGACAGATGATCTTGCATGGTGGGCGCTGGGGGCGTTTACAGTTAAACGCATTTCAGTTAACCAACAGATAAAAGCATTACTAAAAAGACACAGGGAGGACCCTGTCTGTCAAAGGATTCTTTGAGTGCTCTTTTCAAAGAAACCACTGTCTGCACACGAGGCTCATCCCTTCCTTCTGTCTGTTCTCTTTAAACCAGATCTGACTTCCGTCCAACCCCCCCCCCCCCCCATCCCCCCCCCCCCCCCACTCCCGGTGTGGGAGAGATTCCTACAGCAGGATGGTTGAATGGCAGCCCTGTTGAATGTCAGCCTAGGCGGCAGCAACAGGCAATTTACAAGGTCCCTGCTGTGTGGAACTGTGACCTGGCCCTCTGAGCAGGGCTCCCAGGTGACAAATAAAACACTATCCCCCACAGGAGTAGGCCAGGCCCTAAAGACTTCACGATGCTAATCTAATTGTAGCTCGAACTCCAAGTGGCCAGCTAGCACTTTAGTCCCCCCCCTCTTTCCCCGCTCTCTCCGCTAGCCATTCAGAGGACTAGGTACTGCTAATTGGGTAATAAAGGTGTGTAATAAATAGGTGGTTTTAATGTGGGGCCTTAAATGTTGACTTAATGTTCATGTTTCTCACACAGACATTGTTTGGTAGAAAAATAAAAAGTTTTGGCCCTTTTTTGAAATATTACAGATTAAACACTACGCATAGGTTGTTCAACACCATTATTGTGTATAATTGTGACTTGACACTATAGTAAAGTTGGTAATTATGTTTCGATGTGTTCTGTTCGACTGCCAAAAGGTGCCTTTACCAATACAGCACAAATTAAATTACATTTTATTTGTCACATGCGCCAAATACATAAGGTGTAGACCTTACAGTGAAATGCTTACTTACAAGCCCTTAACCAACAATGAAGTTTTAATAAAAATACGTGTTATGTAAAAAAATAGATAATATATAAGAAATAAAAGTAACAAATAAGTAAAGAGCAGCAGTAAAATAACAATAGCGGGGCTATATGCAGGGGGGTGCCGGTACAGAGTCAATGTGCGGGGGCACTGGTTAGTCGAGGTAATATGTATTTGTAGGTAGAGTTAAAGTGAATATGCCAAGATAATAACAGAAAGTAGAAGCAGCATGGGGGGGGGGGGGGGGGGGGCAATGCAAATAGTCTGGGTATCCATTTGATTAGCTGTTCAGGAGTCTTATGGCATGGGGGTAGAAGCTGTTTTGAAGCCTCTTGGACCTAGACTTGGCGAAGCCTCTTGGTACCACTTTAGAAGCCTCTTGGTACCACTTTCCGTGCGATAGCAGAGAGTACAGTCTATGACTAGGGTGGCTGGAGTCTTTGACAATTTATAGGGCTTTCCTCTGACACCGCCTGGTATAGAGTTCCTGAACGGCAAGAAGCTTGGCCCCAGGGATGTACTGGGCCATACGCACTACCCTCTGTAGTTGCCATACCAGTCAGTGATGAAACCCGTCAGGATGCTCTCGATGGTGCAGCTATAAAACCTTTTGAGGATCTGAGGACCTATGCCAAATCTTTTCAGTCTCCTGAGGGGGAATATGTTTTGTTGTGACCTCTTCACAACTGTCTTGGTGTGCTTGGACCATGTTAGTTTGTTGGTGATGTGGACACCAAGGAACTTGAAGCTCTCAACCTGCTTCACTGCAGCCCCGTCGATGAGAATGGCAGCGTGCTCGGTCCTCCTTTTCCTGCAGTCCACATTCATCTCCTTTGTCTTGATCACGTTGAGGAAGAAGTTGTTGTCCTTGCACCACATGGTCAGGTCTCTGACCTCCTCCCTATAGGCTGTCTCATTGTTGTCGGTGATCAGGCCTACAACTGTTGTGTCATCGGCAAACTTAATGATGGTGTTAGAGTCGTGCCTGGCCGTGCAGTCATGAGTGAACAGGGAGTACAGGAGGGGACTGAACACGCACCCCTGAGGGGCCCCCGTGTTGAGGATCAGCGTGGCGGATGTGTTGTTACCAACCCTTACCACCTGGGGACGACCCGTCAGGAAGTTCAGGATCCAGTTGCAGAGGGATGTGTTTAGTCCCATGGTCCTTAGCTTAGTGATGAGCTTTGAGGGCACTATGGTGTTGAACGCTGAGCTCTAGTCAATGAATAGCATTTTCACATAGGTGTTCCTTTTGTCCAGGTGTGAAAGGGCAGTGTGGAGCGCAATAGAGATTGCATCATCTGTGGATCTGTTGGTGCGGTATGCAAATTTGAGTGGGTTTCGGGTTTCTGGGATAATGGTGTTGATGTGAACCATGACCAGCCTTTCAAAGCATTTCATGGCTACAGACGTGAGTGCTACGTGTCGGTAGTCATTTAGGCAGGTTACCTTTTTGTGCTTGGGCACAGGGACTATGGTGGTCTGCTTGAAACACGTTGGTATTACAGACTCAGACAGGGAGAGGTTGAAAATGTCAGTGAAGACACTTTCCAGTTGGTCAGTGCATGCTCAGAGTACACGTCCTGGTAATCCGTCTGGCCCTGCGGCCTTGTGAATGTTGACCTGTTTAAAGGTCTTACTCACATCGGCTGCGGAGAGCGTGATCACACAGTCGTCCGGAACAGCTGATGCTCTCATGCATGCTTCAGTGTTCCTTGCCTCGAAGCGAGCATAGAAGTTATTTAGCTCGTCTGGTAGGCTCGTGTCACTGGGCAGCTTTCGGCTGTGCTTCCCTTTGTAGTCTGTAATAGTTTGCAAGCCCTGCCACATCTGACGAGCGTCGGAGCCGGTGTTGTGCGATTCGATCTTAGTCCTGTATTGATGCTTTGCCTGTTTGATGGTTTGTCGGAGGGCATAGCAGGATTTCTTCTAAGTTTCCGTGTTAGAGTCTCGCTCCGTGAAGAGGCAGCTCTACCCTTTAGATCAGTGCGAATGTTGCCTGTAATCCATGGCTTCTGGTTGGGGTATGTACTGTACATACAGTCACTGTGGGGACGACGTCATCGATGCACTTATTGATGAAGCCAGTGACTGATGTGGTGTACTCCTCAATGCCATAGGAAGAATCCTGGAATATATTCCAGTCTGTGCTAGCAAAACAGTCCTGTAGTTTAGCATCTGCTTCATCTGACCACTTTTTTACAGACCAGGTCACTTGGTGCTTCCTGCTTTAATTTTTGCTTGTAAGCAGAAATCAGGAGGATAGAATTATGGTCAGATTTGCCAAATGGAGGGTGAGGGAGAGCTTTGTACTCGTCTCTGTGTGTGGAGTAAAGGTGGTCTAGAGTATTTTTTCCCTCTGGTTGCACATTTAACATGCTGATAGAAATGAGGTAAAACTGATTTAAGTTTCCCTGTATTAAAGTCCCGGGCTACTAGGAGTGCCGCCTCTGGATGAGTGTTTTCCTGTTTGCTTTTGACGGGATATACAGCTCATTGAGTGCGGTTTTAGTGCCAGCAAAGGTCTGTGGTGGTATGTAGACAACTACGAAAAATACAGATGAAAACTCTCTAGGTAGATAGTGTGGTCTACAGCTTACACGGAACCCAAACCGGCTGCGTGCGTGCGCCATCGTGCGCTATCGTGCATAAATTGATTTTGTCCCCCTACACCAAACGTGATCACGACACGCAGGTTAAAATATCAAAACAAACTCTGAACCAATGACATTAATTTGGGGACAGGTCGAAAAGCATTAAACATGTATGGCAATTTAGCTAGTAAGCGTACACTTGCTAGCTAATTTGTCCTATTTAGCTAGCTTGCTGTTGCTAGCTAATTTGTCCTGGGATATAAACATTGAGTTGTTATTTTACCTGAAATGCACAAGGTTGACAATTAATCCACACATAAAACGGCCAACCGAATCGTTTCTAGTCATCTCTCCTCCTTCCAGGCTTTTTCATCTTTGAACTTATATGGTGATCGGCATCTAAACTTTCATAGTATTACCACGACGACCGGCAAAACAGTTCGTCTTTCAATCACCCTCGTGGGTATAACCAATGAGGAGATGGCACGTGGGTACCTGCTTCTATAAACCAATGAGGAGATGGGAGAGGCAGGACATTCAGCGCGATCTGCGTCAGAAATAGAAAGGAGTTCTATTTTAGCCCTTGGCATTGCAGACGCTCGTTGGCGCGCGCGAGCAGTGTGGGTGCAATAATTGAATAACATGGATTTCTAAATTTATTTTGTGATGCTCGCGCACGCGACATGTCCGGTCTGGTCAGCATGTTATCATGAAATACTCTACCTCAGGCAAGCAAAACCTTGAGACTTCCTTAGATATCGTGCACCAGCTGTTGTTTACAAATATGCATAGGCCCCCGCCCTGTGTCTTACCAGAGGCTGCTGTTCTGTCCTGCCGATGGAGTGTATAACCTGCCAGCTGTACGTTATTAATGTCGTCGTTCAGCCACTACTCGGTGAAACATAAGATATTACAGTTTTTAATGTCCCTTTGGTAGGATATTTGTTCCTTCAGTTCGTCCCATTTATTTTCTAGCGATTTAACGTTAGCTATCAGTACGGAGGGCAAAGGCAGATTAGCCACTCGTCGCCTGATCCTCACAAGGCACCCTGATCTCTTTCCCGTAAATTTCAGTTTCCTTCTCCAGCGAATGACGGTGATGAGGGCCTGTTCGGGTGTTTGGAGTATATCCTTCCCATTTGACTCATTAAAGAAACACTCTTCATCCAATTCGAGGTGAGATATCGCTGTTCTGATGTCCAGAAGCTCTTTTTGGTCATTAAAGACGGTAGCAGCAACATTATGTACAAAACAAGTTACGAACAACGCGAAAAAACGAACAAAATAGCACGTTTGGTTAAGAGCCAATAAATACAAATACATCTAACAACATTAACAAAGTCAATCATGTGAAGAAAAAAAATACATTCTCTAACCAGGTCAACAAAATGGTCCCCGTGTCCAATGAGAATCATTGTAAGTAGGGTCTCTGTCCCTTGGATCAAATGGGCAGGTTCTCAGCAGGCTATCAAGGTTGTTAACGCTGGCTGTAAACCAAACCTCCCCGGGGGTCAAAGGTTGAAATGTTCGGGCTTCAGAGAGACGCCAATGGGTGAAGCATGGCGAGGATTTACAATGAAGCCTGACACATAGTTACCGCCAATGACCTCTCCAAAGCCCCAACCTCGGCCATCAGGGAGTTCCATTCTCAGGAAACACACACACACGAAGGCAAAAACACGCGCGCACACATAACAAACAGACACACACACGACGTAACAGAAAGCGGAGAAAGCACAGAGATGATAAGGAATAATCTAAAGACTGATGTGGATTGTTGTTGTCAGACTAACTCAAATTTACAGTATGGAATGATAATAACAAACTCATTTGGTCATGAAATTTAAAACCATGACCACTGAGAGCGCTGGAAGGAATACTAGTGCCCCGACTTCATAATGACACCCAATGATGTAATGCTGTTGGTGAGTTACAGTTGTCAGTTAGGATTCTTAGTTATGTGATTACATTTCATCTAACAGAGACGATGTTTGAATGTACGCCATCTGTGATGTTTATGTTGACATTCTACATATCTGACCTGGGTTAGTTTATGGATTTCATTTCATCTGTTTTTTTGGTCCTACTCTTATCGAGCTGTGTTGTGTTTCACATACTGGAATGTGAACTCAACTTACTGAATGGTTGTTCATTTAGTCCTATGCTTTCTTGGTTGGGACCATACAAGTCTAGAATTTGTGAAATTACTGTAAGAAAATAGTAAATGAAATTGTATCAATAGTTTTGCCTCAAAATAAGGGAGGCAGTAATCCTCTGGGCAAATGCTAGATTACAGAGCGTGGCAAAGGGAGATAGGTAGAGGTTAACTCAGGTAGTCACATGTAAAGCCAGACAAGACAAGTGCAGCTGCCATAGAAATAGAATCTCATTCCTGTTCTGTGGGCCCAGCCATGGTAAGTGTTGATGGAATGGTATAGCATAAAGAGCCTGTAGGCCTACTGTACTGTAGTGATCAAAGTCTCAATCTGTTCTAAAATTAGACCAGTAACAATTGCCAGAAACTGAAAAAATAGAAAATAAATGGACATCAACAACATGCCAGTCCAAGTGTATGAATTAGAAACCACAATCATTTAGTCTGAGACAGCAGTAGGCCGTCATTGTAAAATAGAATTAGTTCTTAACTGACTTGCCTAGTTAAATAAAGGTTAAAAAACAAAAACAAAAAAAAGATAGATGGTGAATGATTCCGTCCATGTTATCCAAAATAGAAAAGCCAGAATGACTTCAACGGGAACTACGGCCGACAGGGGAATTTCAAATAATGGGAAGCACAATAGCCACAGTGTGTGTGTGAGATGCAGACTTGATAAGAGATATGCTTTATGAGAAAATGTGTTAAATACCCTTATAATAAAGCTCTACAGACTTTTTCAACAGAAAGGCTGCACTGATCAATGCCCAAATGAAGCAATACATTAATCTGACGTTCCCTATAACGTTTTGTATATGAAATTCCACAGACAGACACATAGATAAGAAACTTAACAAGCTTTCCCTCTCAACTTCCTTTTTAATCATTTGGCAAGCAGCAGACTCTGGCAAGCATCTCAGTGTGCCTCTCTCTCCAGTGTGGTCCGCAGGATAAGAGAGGGATGATGATGATCTAGCAGCAAAGTAAAAGAACATTAGGCCCAGACCTTGACTGCTAGAGTGACATGAGAGAGGGGAGAGAGAGCGAGAGAGTGAGAGAATGAGGGGAGAGAAAGAGAAAGAGGGGAGAGGGAGTGAGAGAAAGAGGGGAGAGAGAGCGAGAGAAAGAGGGGAGAGAGAGCGAGAGAAAGAGAGGAGAGAGAGCGAGAGAAAGAGAGGAGAGAGAGCGAGAGAAAGAGGGGAGAGAGAGCGAGAGAAAGAGGGGAGAGAGAGCGAGAGAAAGAGAGGAGAGAGAGCGAGAGAAAGAGGGGAGAGAGAGCGAGAGAAAGAGAGGAGAGAGAGCGAGAGAAAGAGGGGAGAGAGAGCGAGAGAAAGAGTGGAGAGAGAGCGAGAGAAAGAGGGGAGAGAGAGAGGATGAGAGCATCTTATCAGTGCATGGCTGGGAGCAGAGATGACCTGAAACACACACCTGCTGGATCAGCGAGTTCTCACTGAACTGAACGGCTGCCCATCCAGGCACCTTGAATGACAATAACACTAAGATTGAAAAGAGTGATTACAAAGCACTCACCATGTAAATACATAATAAATACACAGAGAAGTTGGATTTAGTTCACATCATACTAGGGATTTGATTCCCCTATCTTCAATGGCGAGTCACCTATCGTTCAGGTACACACTAAGAAAAAAAGGTGCTGTCTAGAAACAAAAAGGGTTCTTCAGCTGTCCCAAAAGGATAACCCTTTGAAGAACCCTTTTTGGTTCCAGGTAGAAACCTTTTGAGTTCCAGAGGGTTCTACATGGAACACAAAAATAGTTCTACCTGGAACCAAAAAGGGTTCTACGTGGGACCAAAAGTGGTTCGCCTATAGGGACAAATGTAGAACCCTTTTGGAACCCTTTTTTCTAAGAGCGTACTTCCGAATGCTCATGTTATGGGACTCCTCAAAGATATTGACTCAAATGCTCTCACTGTGGTTCTATACTATTTGAACATGAACATCATTTACTGCTTGTGTGTATATTCATTGGTTTATTTCCCCCATGTGACAGCTTCATCACAAAATTGGTATGATCTATCGTCTGTCTGACTTGTCTAAGTATTTCAGCACATATTGTAGCAAATGGCAAATATCTAGATGTCAAATTAGTCCACTAATTTGACATCTAGTAAGCTGGAACAGTTAACAAGTAAAACAAAAACACAGACTGTTATGTGAGCATAAATAGGGAATAGTCAATCATTTCTGCTTTAAGATTTAGTATCAAATAATGTTTCTGGAGGGAATGATTGCCCTCTCGTCCCAGTGAGCATTGCCAGCGGAGGGAGCCCCTAGATGAGAGCTATTGTAAGAGCTGCTAATACGAACCAGATGTTAAACTTGTGTCCTCAAAATGAATGGGCCTATTGGGAAACGAAAGCTGGGTCTCAGGGGACATTCCAGTGAAGGCTAAGCTGATTGGTTCGTATTGAAACAACATGGCAAAGATAAACGAAAGATTTTCAAGAAAGGGGGTCTCTGGACTCTGAGTCTAAAATAAATCGTTAGTGCTAAAGAAGGATCTTAGCTCATCCTCTAAGGAAAAAAGAGAGTTTTGCAAGTGACTGACACACATGATGACTGTGGCGCCAGGGAACCTCGGTCTAGGGCCCAGTTGTGGGCTGCTGCCTGGGCTGCATGGGAAGTGGGGAGCATCGGGGGCCCAGGCCATGCTTCCTTTGTGCCGATGTCACATAGCATAGAGGCTACAAGGCTGCAGGGTATTACTTTTTCCAAACTGTGATATTTATTTCCCCCGCATGACTTGGACTGACTGTTTTTGGAAGAGAACAGAACTCAGCTCAAATGAAAGGGTCTTGTAAAAAGAAAGAGTAGCAGCAGCATTATACTTTTGCTAATTCAATCTGATAGAAAAGCTTTCTAAATTTGTAATGGAAAGCATAAGTACAACAGCTTCTCTGATGATACATCTTCTCTTTGTTTATTTTCCAACCTAAATCCAGACAGTATGTGAACAATGGAAACAGTGTCATAGGGTAATAAATATATATAAAACCATAAAACATTCGTTTTTTTAATAGTTTAAACCCCCTTTATTCCCAACATTTCATCATCTATTTGAATACTAATGTTGTGTTTTGTCTTTAAAACAATAGGAATAAAAATAGAAAGTAAATACATTTGATAATAGCTATTTATTTTCTATGATTACGGGTAACAAACTTACATTTTATCAGACCCTGAGGACTGCAGAATGAATTTTTATAAAGTCTGACTTTCCAAAATCAATGTGTTTGTGGAGCCTCTCTTTACAGCCCATTGGCAACAAGAGTTGGGGGGTTTCAACACAGGAAACAGCTCTGTGGTCACAGTTTGCCCCCAAAATTCCTCTATCAGACAACAGTCCTCCCCATATTATACACATTGCAGTTGTTGACATAAGCGTAAATTATATACATCCTATGAATGTGTTATGTATAGGTTATGAATGTGTTATGAAGCCCTAGGCACCCTTTAAATTATTACTGATAATACAGCAAAGCTTTCTGTTCCAGTGAATTAGGGCAGTGATTTTACTGTACCATCTACAGCTAAAATGGTAAAAAATAAAATAAAGTCAAGGTCACAACAGTGACATGTTAATTAGCTTGAGGCAAGCATGTCGCTACAGTAGGTGACGTAGTTACTGCCGGTGCCATTTCTCTTCCGGCTCTCAGAGCTGTGTCGGTGCTTAACAGTACAAAGGCGAGGTTCTAAAAAGAGAAGCACACTTCTACACAATAGCTGGAAAGCAGGAGTGTGGCGATGCTTTCCTCCGTCAGTGGGCTGGCCCGCCTGTTTTGTAAGCACTTCCATCCTGTGAAAGCCCCTGGTAGACCTCCACCTGCTAGCTAGGCCCAGGGAGAGAGGGAAGGAGAGAGAGAGGGAGGGAGGCGCCTGCAAAGCCAGCCTCTCCCCCTCATTTCACTGGCGCCAGCGCTCAATGGGCCCTGCACTTTGATTATTTGTGTTAACAGTTAATGTAGCACCACAGACACATGTGCCAAAGCTGGCTTCACTTCCTCATGCATCACCAACAAATGTGACTTTTATGAGTTCCTTTACACAGGGCCACCCCCTTCGCTCCTCTCGCCGACTCACTCTCTCTCTAACCCTCCACAGACACCCCTCTACCCCTAACTCCTTCCACCTCTCTCTCTAACCCCCCGCCTCCACTTGCTTGCTGCTTGGTTCAGTCCCAATGTCTTACACATCTTGTATGAGAGTTATTTCTGGCTCCTCTGTTCCCAATGTTTGCATTATCAGGAATACATTTCATGTCAATTTATGGTCGGTTAATACCACATACTTTTTTATTGAGATTTTCTCTCGATCCAGTTAAGAAGAAAAACCTTAAGCCCCTGCCCCTGAGAAATAAAAAGCTTCGGTCACATTTTCAAACAACTTTCCCCCCATTTGGATCATGCAGGGCTCACGAAAATAACTGCTGAAAGAATTAAAAGAATAAGTGTTTCATAGCCTACTTATTGTCAATTACAGGCAGTAAAAGTGCAGACAGTTTATTGAAATAGTTGACTCCGAGTTTTATATTATAATAACCATAAGGACTACTGAACCCTTGAGGACCAGTGTACTCTGAGAACCAAAGTTTAGAAACCTAATTTTGAATGAATATCGAGATAAAGCTGATACTCAAGCTGCACATGTTCAGTTTCAGTGTAACGGAACAACTACTGTATGTAGGCCCTCTCACTAAAAATCCCCACCCTCGGGTCTCAGTGGAACAACACTCCTAAGGGTGTAGGGGAGAAAAGCATCTTGAATGACAATGTAAATGCCTAGTTGAGCTCAGACACTAGTACTTCAAGAGACTGGGAAGGGAACAGTGCTGAGAGAGCTCAAACTAGCCACAGCACACATGAGCTCATGCCAGAAATATGCTAGCAGAAGGCCACAGGAGCCATGGAAATATTTGGACATATTTTTTCGCTCCCTCGGCTCGTCTGCGATGATACCAACTGCATCATCTTTTATGGTTAAGAGGCGTTTTCATGTGGCTCGAGGGAAGCAGAGCGTTCAGAAGTTTGGTCTCGTGTTTTTGTCTTATGACATTGCATTTGAACCGCTCAAAATGAGAAAAATTTGACCCATCATCCCATAAGGTCGACCCATATGTCTGTTTGATTACAAACTCTCCAATCAACCATGATACCATGTCCTTTCATAACTGTCAATAATGAACATTGATTCAGTATATACCATAATGTTGTACAATGAAACAACAGTAAAGAGCTACAAACTGTAAACATAGCATTTGTTTGGCAGCTAATTGTAAAAGGTCACCGTTTGACCTTGTTTGGTGTTTTCTAGTGTGTAGAGACTCCCGCTAGAAATGGTTATGAAAACATGAGAATTACATTGACATAATCCACTTTGCCACCTTCTGTGGCAGATGGGGTCTAGTCTGGCCGGGCGCACCACTCCTCTGAGCACATGAGAGGTACCATGAAAATCAGTGCTCCATGTAGGTTTCATTTCCTTAGCAATGTGACTAACCCGTAATGCTGCAGATAGAAATAAACTGGAAAATGGTGCCGACGGACATTGCTGCCATGCTTCTAGCTCTTACGAAACTTTGCAGTATTTTTTTGTTGTCTTATTTCTTATATTATTAGCCCAGAAATTGTTTTGTGTTATTACATACAGCCGGGATGAACTTTTGGATATCAGAGCGGCGGTAACTCACCAGCATTACGACCAGGAATACACCTTTCCCGAATCGGATCCTTTGTTTGTACCCTCCTGGGCAATTTAACTGATTCCAGAGCATGTTCCAAAACACCGCAGGCAGACAAGAGGTACTCTTTGGACTTTTAGTCTGACTCAGGTGGCGTGCACACCACCCACCACTTCCGAGTATATTACTCGCTAATGTTCAGTCTCTGGATAATAAAGTTGACGAGCTCAGGGCGAGGATTTCCTTCCAGAGAGACATCAGCGATTGTAACATACTCTGTTTCACGGAAACATGGCTCTCTCGGGATATACTGTCTGAGTCCGTACACTCAGTTGGGTTCTCAGTTCATCGAGCAGACAGGAATAAATATCTCTCCGGGAAGAAGAAGGTCGGGGGTATATGTTTCATCATTAACTACTCATGGTGTGATTGTGATAACATACAGGAACTCAAGTCCTTTTATTCACCCGACCTAGAATACCTTACAATCACATGCCGACCGTATTACCTCCCAAGAGAATTCTCTACGGTTATAGTCACAGCTGTGTATATTCCCCTTCAAGCCGATACCGCGACATTCCTCAAAGAACTTAACTGGACTTTATGCAAACTGTAAACCACATATCCTGAGGCCTCATTGATTGTAGCTGAGGATTTTAACAAAGCAAATTTGAGGAAAATGTTACCGAAGTTCTATCAACACATTGACTGTAGTACTCGCGCTGCTAAAACACTCGGCCACTGCTACTCCAACTTCCAGGATGCCTACAAGGCACTCCCCCGCCCTCCCTTAGGAAAATCTGATCACGACTCCATTTAGATCCCCCCCCCCCTATAGGCAGAAACTCAAACAGGAAGAACCTGTGCTAAGGACTCTCCAACGCTGGTCTGACCAATTGGAATTCACGCTTCAAGATTGTTTTGATCACGCAGTCTGGGATATGTTCCAGGTAGCCTCTGAGAACAACATAGACGAATACACTGATACAGTGACTGAGTTTATCAGGAAGTGTATAGGAGATGTTGTACCTACGGTGACTATTAAAACCTACCCTAACCAGAAACTGTGGATAGATGGCAGCATTCGCGCAAAACTGAAAGCGTGAACCATCTCATTTAACTATGTCAGGGTGACTGGGAATATGGCCAAATACAATCAGTGTAGTTATTCCCTACGTAAGGCAATCAAACAGGCAAAACGTCAGTATAGAGACAATGTGGAGTCGCAATTCAACGGCTCAGACACGAGACGTACGTGGCAGGATCTACAGACAATCATGGACTACAAAGGGAAAACCAGCCACGTCGCAGACACCGATGTCTTGTCTCCGGACAAGCTAAACACCTTCTTCCCCCGCTTTGAGGATAACACAGTGCCACCGACACGGCCCGCTATCAAGGTCTGTGGGCTGTCCTTCTCCGTGGCCGACGTGAGTAAGACATTTAAGTGTGTTAACCCTTGCAAGGCTGCCGGCTCAGACGGCATCCCTAGCCACATCTTCAGAGCATGTGCAGACCAGCTGGCTGGAGTGTTTACTGACATATTCAATCTCTCCCTATCCCAGTCTGTTGTGCTTCAGTGCTCCAGTCCACATGCTTCAATATGCCCACCATTGTTCCTGTACCCAAGAAAGCAAAGATAACTGAACTAAAGGACTATCGCCCCATAGCACTCACTTCTGTCATCATGAAGTGCTTTGACAGACTAGTCAAGGATCATATCACCTCTATCTTACCTGACACACTAGACCCACTTCAATTTGCTTACCGCCCAACTAGATCCATATATGATGCAATCGTCATCGCACTGCACACTGCCCTATCCCATCTGGACAAGTGGAATACCTATGTAAGAATACTGTACATTGACAATAGCTCATCATTCAACACCATAGTACCATCCAAGTTCATCATTAATAAGCTCAAGGCCCTGGGTCTGAACCCCGCCCTGTGCAACTGGGTCCTGGACTTCCTGACGGGCCACCCCCAGGTGGTGAAGGTAGGAAACAACCTCCACTTTGCTGATCCTCAACACTGAGGCCCCACAAGGATGCGTGCTCAGCCCCCTCCTGTACTCCCTGTTCACCCATGACTGCGTGGCCATGCACGCCTCCAACTCAATCATCAAGTTTGCAGATGACACAAAAGTAGTAGGTCTGATTACCAACAATGACGAGACAGCCTACAGGGAGGAGATGAGGGCCCTGGGAGTGTGTTGCCAGGAAAATAGCCTCTCACCCAACGTCAACAAAACTAAGGAGCTGATCGTGGACTTCAGGAAAAAGCAGAGGGAGCATCACCGTATCCACATCGACAGGACCGCAGTGGAGAAGGTAGAAAGTTTAAAGTTCCTCAGAGCACACATTACTGACAAACTGAAATTATCCACCCACACAGACAGTGTGGTGAAGAAGGCGCAACAGCACCTCTTAAACCTCAGGAAGCTGAAGAAATTTGTCTTGGCACCTATAACCCTCACAAACTTTTACAGATGCACAATTGAGAGCATCCTGTTGGGTTGTATCACCGCCTGGTACGGCAACAGCACCGCCCGCAACCGCAGGGCTCTCCAGAGGGTGGTGCTGTCTGCCCAACGCATCACCGGGGGAAAGCTACCTGTCCTACAGGACACCTACAGCACCCGATGTTACAAGAAGGCCAAAAAGATCATCGAGGACAACAACCACCCAAGCCACTGCCAGTTCACTCCACTATCATCCAGAAGTCGAGGTCAGTACAGGTGCATCAAAGCTGGGACCGAGAGACAGCTTCTATCTCAAGGCAATCAGACTGTAAAATAGCCATCACTAGCACATTAGAGGCTGCTACCCTATATACATAGACTTTAAATCACTGGCCACTTTAATAATGGAACACTAGCACTTTACATATTTGCATTACTCATCTCATCTCACTCTTAAAGTGGCCAACTGATACAGACTTGTATCCATCCTGCCCTGCCTTTCTAAAGTCTTCGAAAGCCAAGTGAACAAACAAATCACCGACCATTTCGAATCCCACCGTACCTACTCCGCTATGCAATCTGGTTTCCGAGCTGGTCACCGGTGCACCTCAGCCATGCTCAAGGTCCTAAACAATATCATAACCACCATCGATAAAAGACAGTACTGTGCAGCCGTCTTCATCGACCTGACCAAGGCTTTCGACTCTGTCAATCACCACAGTCTTATCGGCAGACTCAACAGCCTTGGTTTCTCTAATGACTGCCTCGCCTGGTTCACTAACTACTTCTCAGATAAAGTTCAGTGTGTCAAATCGGATGGCCTGTTGTCTGGACCTCTTGCAGTCTCTATGGGGGTGCCACAGGGTTCAATTCTCGGGACGACTCTTTTCTCTGTATATATCAATGATGTCGCTCTTGCTGCGGGTGATTCTTTGATCCACCTCTACTCAGACGACACCATTCTGTATACATCTGGCCCTTATTTGGACACTGTGTTAACAAACCTCCAAACGAGCTTCAACGCCATGCAACACTCCTTCAGTGGCCTCCAACTGCTCTTAAATGCTAGTAAAACTAAATGCATGCTCTTCAACCGATCACTGCCCGCACAGGCCGCCAGAGTAGCATCACTACTCTGGACGGTTCTGACTTAGAATATGTGGACAACTATAAATACCTAAGTGTCTGGCTAGACTGTAAACTCTCCTTCCAGACTCACATTAAGCATCTCCAATCCAAAATTAAATCTAGAATCAGCTTCCTACTTCGCAACAAGGCCTCCTTCACTCATGCTGCCAAACTTACCCTCGTAAAACTGACTATCCTACCGATCCTTGACTTCGACGATGTCATTTACAAATTAGCCTCCAATACTTTACTCAGCAAATTGGATGCAGTCTATCACAGTGCCATCCGTTATGTCACCAAAGCCCCATATACTACCCACCACTGCGACCTGTATGCTCTCGTTGGCTGGTCCTCGCTACATATTCGTCGCCAAACCCACTGGTTCCAGGTCATTTATAAGTCTTTGCTAGAAATAGCTCCGCCTTATCTCAGCTCACTGGTCACCATAGCAACACCCACCCGTAGCACGCGCTCCAGCAAGTATATTTCACTGGTCACCCCCAAAGACAACATCTCTTTGGCTGCCTTTCCTTCCAGTTCTCTGCTGCCAATGACTGGAACGAATTGCAAAAATCACTGAAGTTGGAGACTTATAGCTCCCTCACACACTTTAAGCGTCAGCTGTCAGAGCAGCTTACCGATCGCTGCAGCTGTACACAGCCCATCTGTAAATAGCCCATCACACCAACTACCTACCTCATCCCCATATTTGTTTTTGTTTTTCTGCTCTTTTGCACACCCATATTTCTACTTGCACATCCTCATCTGTACATGTATCACTCCAGTGTAAATTGCTAAATTGTAATTACTTCGCCACTATTGGCCTATTTATTGCCTTACCTCCTTACTTCATTTGCACACACTGTATACAGATTTTTCTATTGTATTATTGACTGTATGTTTGTTTATTCCATGTGTAACTCTGTGTTGTTGTTTTTGTCACACTGCTTTGCTTTATCTTGGCCAGGTCGCAGTTGTAAATGACAACTTGTTCTCAACTGGCCTACTTGGTTAAATAAATGTGAAATAAAAAAAATATGGATATACTGTATTCTATCCTATTCTACTGTATCTTAGTCTGACATTGCCTGTCCAAATATTAAAATATTCTTAATTAAATTCCTTTACTTTAGATTGTGTGTATTGTTGTGAGATTGTTAGATATTACTGCACTGTTGGAGCTAGAAACACAAGCATTTTGCTACACCCGCAATAACATCTGATAAACAGGTGTATGTGACAAATAAAATGTTATTTGATATGACAGATATGGGCCTGTTACTAAATGACAGGTGAATTTCATTGAAGAGAACAACGACAGCTTAATGTTGTGATGTCAGCTCTGTGTCAATGCTTTGGAAAAGTCTCTTGAAAAGAATAAAGGAACAACAAATCATGAAACATTAAATCAAAGACATTGGGAGGTACCAGAGACAGAGAAGCCTTTATTATCATTCACAGAGCACGCAACGAGACAGGCAGAATGATGACCAAGCTAACTCAAGCCAAGCCCCGAGGGACAGTGAGGAGTCATTCATGGTGGAAAGCTCTTCTCCTCGTATCCTTTCTTCACTCTTCTCTTCAAGACAAGCCCAGGGGGACAGTGAGTAAGGAGTCATAGGGGGGGAGGCTCTTCTCTTCAAGACAAACAGGACTGATGATGACCACCAGCCTCCATCCAACACAAAGCCCAGGATTCCCTCCTCTTCCTTCCCAGCATTGTCTGACATCCTGTAGGGCCAGGTTCCCTCTCTGTGGCCCTGCGGGCCCTGCATGCCACAATAGCACCAACCAACCAACCAGTAGGCCCTGGGCATGGAGGGGTGACCACGGGGACAGGCAGCAGCAGTCAGCTCAGCTTGACGGGATGTAACCAATGACTGTTGGGGATGTGACACACTTCTTTTCCTCAACAATTAACTACACTACAAAGCAAAACGCCTGACACGACATGAAAGTCCAACATGACATTATAGTCATGATGGACTCAGGCTGACAGGTCTACAGTACTATGAAGACAAACTGTTAATCACGCAGTATGTAAAAGTGGCCACATACTATTACATATTTTGGTGCTGAATATTAACAAACTGTGCTCCCCTTATGTCCTTTAAAATAATTATGGCACAGATCCATGCGGATATAGAATAACAAACATTTTAAACATAAGCTACATTATATAAAACACTGAGGAAAATGACATGATGGACTGAACCATCTCAACATGTTGCACATTCCATGTGGCGGTAGGGCTAAGAGAAAAGCAGGCTGGACAGTCAGTCTGACTCCTCCAGACTTTGGTTACCGTTGCACACAGTCCTCCTCTCAATATTAATAATAATATTACTGATGGCACCGCGCTGAGAGAGCAGGATTAGTCTTTATACTGCTGGATGAGAGTCGCCGGCCGCGGCGCTCCCTGCTTTGGCTGCTATACATATGGGATTTGACTTGACTTTCTTAAACACAGCAAAATGGGAAGTCAAACATATTTTTCATTTAAAAGCAATTAAGTGGATACCAGTCAGAATCACTGGCTCCAGCGTGCAGCGGAGCGAGGGAGTTTTTCTTTTTCTGGGTTTTATTACCCATTTCCTTTCCCCTTGCGCCAGCAGCAGGAATGCTCACTTTTCTCTCACTAAGCCACAATTCCAATGCCAGAAACACACATACAGGGAGCACCATGAGCCAGTGTTTCCCTAAACATGTGAGGAGACAATATAAGGGCCCTCTAACACTAGAGAAGTGTTGTGTTCCAACATTTATAGTGAGGTAATTAGAAACATCCAGCTGTAATTTAATAGTTCCCGCAGAGTAGAGACATGAAGTCTAGTGACTTTTCTTTCGTCTGTATAAATAGCTTGGAATGCAATAAGAACACAGCTCATTTGCTAATATGTATTTTTATCTTACCCCTTTTTCAAAATTCTGTCAGTTGATGTGAGGCCCACTTTAATATCACATTGCCTATTTATTGCCACATAATAGGTGACCAATTTCAATTGATGTTTCAGACAGTATGTTTATTATCATAATACAACATTGGCCATGAGATAGAGAACTTCCCTTTGACTAGCTGATATGTCGTTCTATGGATTCCAATAGCCGTGAGCGGTAAGCACAATGGGTCAGAGTATACACAAGCTGACTGAAGCCTAGCTATCTGCATGATTATTGCACTCTGTCTGTGAAGTGCATGTCAATTGCCCAGGGAGCCAAGAGTGCAAGCAGACATGTGGTTCCAATCTGTCCCTTTTCTCACAGTGAGAAGAGGCAATTCATGTACTAGCTCACTGTAAATACAGCACTTAAAACACACAACAGACCTTCCTTGTTTTCACAGCACCACACATTTTATATGTGAGCAATTCCCCCATTGGGAGTAAACAATGCCATTTTTTGTTATCATCAACAGCATTTTTTCACATCTAAAAAAATAGATAAACAATTACCCTAATACTGGGAAATATCATGTTCTCTGTTGTTCCACGTTGCCATTGTTGTAACAAATACAGTCTGTGCATCCATTCTTTGAAAATGGGCCTCAAATTGCTTCAAGCTCAGAACAAGTAAAATATCGTTATTTTTTTTTCAATTTATCTTTTTGTTTGTTTATTCACTTCAACTAGGCCTATTATATGTTCAGACTCAATTTGCACAAACTCAGCCTCAGACAATCATGGTTAAATCCTGTGAAATGTATACAAAAATGTGCTTCTGATAGACAGACATTCTCCATTTCCATTCATTCCTCCTGTCCTGTGGGCTGTAAAAGAGCCAAAGGTTTTTACAGTACTGACAGACGGAAGACGTGACCTTTTGGCCCCGGGGGGCAGAAGGTGAGATCTCTGGGAACCCACTAAGGAGGGCTGGCTCCAGCAGCCAGTCTGTAGACTAGCCTCATGTCCTCCTCACCACATTCCTTCCCAACTTAGATCACTGAAACACTCTCAGGCTGGATTCAATTCAGTCACTCAAACCCAAACCAACATTTACTAATTTCATACGCTTTTGAACGGTGAGATACTGGTTGCCTGACTGCATGGCTGGAGAGCTGAGACTGAGAGGACAGAGACACTGTGGGTGTAAAAAGTGAAATAATCTCAGTATAAGCCTCCATTTCAGATTCCTGCAGAGAGAAAGAGCCTTGAGAAAATAAGAAAATTGATGTCTTTGTTCAGCTGTTCAGAGCTGAAATTCAGATTAGAATGGTTAAAGAGTCAAGTGTGGATTTGCGGCTCCTATTATTAAGATGAATCTCTCTTAGGTTAAATACTTTATTATATGGAAAGCTCGTTGTACGACAGGTTAAATGGTAAATACAGTGCTGATTATCTTCAAACTGCTGCCTGTGCCACAGCTATCTCAGCGGGACGCCATTTTTTACCCCAGAATTTCTGGGGACCCCATTTTTACCCCAAAAGTTTCTCTCGACACCACCCCAGCCCAAATCTAAGGGCACAACCTTAAAATCTAAATTCACCGATTTCTGCATCAACAAATAACCTTCAATTCATTGCATTTCATCTCTTATCAAAATGAAACCAATAAATGCATTTACACCAATAAAATTGTATTTTTCAAATAATCTTTCTCAAAAACAATTGTATATTGTCCCATACAATAATCTGTACTCTTCATTTTTTTGTTCCAAAAAAAGTGTATATTTTTTTTATTGTATATTGGCGAACTCGACTTTGAATAACACCTCTGTAAATCAACACATTTCACTGCACCTATCCTGTGTATGTGAAAATAAAACATGATTTGTATGGTGAATAGTATGCATAAATATATTCCTGTGTGTGTTACTGGGAACTGGTGGAGAGCTCTTCAGATTTGAGTTGAGTAAATCAGAGTTACAGTAAAAAGATTTAAGATTAATGATTTATAATAACAGTATGCTGGTTGTCCCTACCTCCCACTAGTTTATTTGAAAAAGAAGCGTCTAGTCATCCAGCCTCAGCAGCACATACTGTACTTGTCCAGACAGAAAATGATTTATTGCATGTTTGAATAAAGTATAAATAGCATTGTATTGTAATGGAAAACTAGTAAAAATACATGTTGACCTTACTCTGTTCCAGTGATTGCTAATCCATATACCAACCAACAGCATATACACTCGCCTCCATATGTATTTGGACAGTGAAGCAAACATTTTAAAATGTGGCTCTATAATCTATAGCATTTTGGAGTTGAGATCAAATGTTTCATATGAGGTGTGACAGTACAGAATGTCACCTTTAATTTTAGTGTACTTTCATACATATCTGTTTTATCGTTTAGAAATTAAAGCACTTTGTGTCTAGTCCCCCCCATTTGAAGAAGTCATAAGTATTTGGAAAAATTCACCTTTAGTGTATTAGAGTAGTCAAACATTTCATATTTGATCCCATATTTCTTGCATTCAATGACTACATGAAGCGGCAAACTAGTTGGATGCATTTGCAGTGTGTTTTGGTTGTGTTTCAAATTACCCATAGTGCTACTGGCCTGGGACTTCCCTTAGAGTACTGTCAACCACTCCACAACCAGCAGGTCACATCAGGTCAGACATTATACTAGCAATACTTTCAGTAGGTTACCATCCCTTTAATACTATTGTACCATACTTCCCTCGTTTCCCCATGCAACCATCACACCCTCTATGGACACAAAACCTGGTAAATATACCGGACATATTTTGGATTCTTCAAAGTAGCCACCCTTTGCCTTGATGACAGCTTTGCAGACTCTTGGCATTCTGTCAATCAGCTTCATGAGGAATGCTTTTCCAAAAGTCTTGAAGGAGTTCCCACATATGCTGAGCACTTGTTGGCTGCTTTTCCTTCCCTCTGCGGTCCAACACATCCCAAACCATATCAATTCGGTTGAGGTCGGGTGATTGTGGAGGTCAGGTCATCTGATGAAGCACTCCATCACTCTCCTTGGTTAAATAGCCTTTACACAGCCTGGAGGTATGTTTTGGGTCATTGTCCTGTTGAAAAACAAATGATAGTCCCACTATGCGCAAACCAGATGGGATGGCGTATCGCTGCAGAATGTTGTGGTAGCCATGCTGGTTAAGTATACCTTGAATTCTAAATAAATCAGACAGTGTCATCAGCAAAGCACCCCCGCACTATCACACCTCTTCCTCTATGCTTCATGCTGGGAACCACACATGCGAAGATTATCCCTCACAAAGACACAGCGGTTTGAACCAAAAATCTCAAATTTGGACTCATCAGACAAAAGGACAGATTTCCATAAATGTTCCATCTTGGCCCAAGCAAGTCTCTTCTTATTATTGGTGTCCTTTAGTAGTGTTTTCTTTGCAGCAATTCGACCATGAAGGCCTGATTCACAAAGTCTCTTCTGAACAGTTGATGTTGAGCTGTGTCTATTAGTTGAACTCTGAAGCATTTATTTGGGCTGCAATTACTGAGGCTGGTAACTCTAATGAACTTATCTGCAGCAGAGGTAACTCTGGGTCTTCCTTTCCTGTGACTGTCCTCATGAGAGCCAGTTTCATCATAGTGCTTGTTGGATTTTGGGACTGCACTTGAAGACACTTTCAAAGTTCTTGAGATTTTCCAGATTGACTGACCTTCATGTCAAAAAAGAATGATGGATTGTCTTTTCGCTTTGGTTATTTGGGGTGTTCTTGCCATAACATGGACTTGGTATTTTACCAAACAGTGCTATCTTCTGTTTACCACCCCTACCTTGTCACAACACAACTGATTGGCTCAAACGCATTAAGGAAAGAAATTCCACAAATTAACTTTTAACAAGGGACACCTGTTAATTGAAATGCATTCCAAGTGACCACCTCATGAAGCTGGTTGAGAGAATGTCAATAATATATTTAGATTTCTTAACAGTTTTTTGGATACTACATGATTCCATGTGTTATTTCATAGTTTTGATGTCTTCACTATTATTCTACAATGTAGAAAATAGTAAAAATAAACAAAAACCCTTGAATGAGTAGGTGTGTCCAAACTTTTGACTGGTACTGTACATTCAAAGCCACAATTATTGTGTTATTGTGTTCTCTATCTGGTTGCATTTCAGTCTCCACCGAGGACATCTTTTGAGAGAAATAATCAGTCACACTTTATTTGGATAGTCCGTATTTTGCCATCTTTAGATGCTCTAGATGGCCATACTTTCATCAAACTATCTGTGGATAAGCAACTACTTGCTAAGGTTACAGTTAGGTTTAGAATAAAGGTCAGGGTAAGGGTTAAGGTTAGATCTAGTAAATAGTTAGTTGAAATGTTACTGACAGTCTGTAGAGCATCTACAGATGGACTATCCAAATAAAGTGTTACCAAATAATCACTTGCGGGTGTCCAGAATGATGACTTAATCACATCAATTAATAATTTATAGCTTGTGCTTTGGACACCAATTCAAAGACACAATGAGGACACATGGTGACTGCTACTGCTGGCTAACAGGCCGGATGCACAGCACGAGTAGCTAGTGCAATCATACTTCCCTTTGGGAAGCAGCTCAGTCTAAAGCATCTCTTTCTTGAGAGTAATATAAATATTCAGCAATGAAGACCCTGGAGACAAACCTAAGCAGCATCACACTGCTGCCCCTGCCTTTTAGAACGTCATGGCCCCTAGAACAGAAACCACAGCTGGATCATCCAGTAAGTAGTATTATCTCACAGGTATATAGCGCCCTCTAGGGGATGATGATGTCACAGCTGATTTATTATAGAAGGGCTGAAGCTACAGTATGTAACAAGACGGGGTGAATCTTTAATCGTATTTCCTTGATTCGTCAAGAATTTCAATATTTTTTCTTGATTCCCACTTTAGCTCCTTCTCAAATCACACCAGAGGGGAAGGTCCCGGATGGAGAGGACGCAAGGAATCAAGGAAAGATCATTGAGATGCAGTCCATCAGGGAAAAGAGATCCTCCACCAGGTCTTCCCATAGCACCTTTTCAAAGCTGGTTTCTTCCCAGCATCAGTACAAATGAACAGACAAATGATAAGTTACACAGTAGTGACTTCATGATGTGTAAATCATACCAAAATATGGACTCAAGACATTGCTGACATTTTTCCTGTGTACTTACTCCAGTAGATATTTCCTTTGTATATTTAGGTTGCTTTAATGAGTTATTATGCTGTTACTGAGATGACCATGCTGGTGTATAGTTCAACACCAGTGTTATTTACAGTAAAGGAAATATTCAGAAATGGGATATTTCTTTGTTTTCTTCCTCGTCTTTTGGGATACCATTTATCCTTTTTTTCTGCTGAGAATATATATCCATTGTTTATGTAAACCTATCAGCTTGAGTTGAGATCTATAAACAAATAGAGCAGAGAGAATGCATGAATACATTTAACAAAGGAAATGTTTGTGGTTATGCTGACATTGAGCTCTCCCATACTGAGGTTATGTGGTGTGTGTGTGTGTGTGTGTGTGTGTGTACACTATGTGTGTGTGATGTCCAGTCCACAACGATATGGGCGGTCTACCCTGCAGTGAATGTGATGCTCAGCCACAAGACAGTCAAGCTGCTCTCAGTCAGGCCACTGCATTGGGGGAGATTTATGTGGTCAGGTCATGTGGAGGACTGGCACGGTGGACTTGCAGTCACTAACCATTACGGTCACCCCCGGGTCTAACGTCACACAATCCTCTGTAACATGAAAGCTGTACTGTACTGATACTGACCCTCTCCTGCAAACCAGAGTTCTGACAGACAGTATAGGAAAAAGGTGTAAAATAACTGTCCAAAATCATGAATTAATCAGTATTGTTAATCAGAATGTATTGCCTTTAACACATACAGCTCATAACTGTATGAAGAAGAAGGGTCTCATAAAAACTCAAGCTAACAGATAATTATAAAACTATCTGCTAATACAATAACTTGACTATGGCTTGGCAAATGGCTATTATACACTGTCCAAATGGCCTGACATCCCCCTTGTAATTGTTTAGGTGCCAATTCTTAGTGGTTAATCCCCAAACCCCATTTAAAGCATGAAAGCAAATGTCTTAAGGCTAACAAGTGCCAAACCATTCTATAAAGCATTCTATACAGCATCACAGATGGAGATAAAAAAGCTAGAAAATATATTGCTGATCTATGAGAATCGTTGATAGTCCAAGGCATTATTCAGAATGTATTCAATATAACTGCTGCCGTATAATCTTCATCTTCCACAGATATTTCATTATAGATCGAGTAAAAATTAATCCAGTTTGCAACATACAGTATTTCTCAAGACAGTGATTTTAATGTCAGAGAAATCACAATGTCATAAACTTGTCATTTTCTCTAGAAGTTAAATACAAGGTGTATTCTTTCAGAACAGAACAGGCTTGAACATACGTTACAAGTCAAAGAGCTGCAGAACAGAAACATTATTGGAATCGTGTCAAATACAGATATACTTTTTTAAATCCTTCAAACCTTGTAACACTACTTCTGGCCTAAAGCCATATTTTAATCTTCATCTGCATGATATGTCAACATACCTCCTACATTTGACTAAATTCCAACTTAAATGTGGCTTTTGGTCAACTATTTATTAGTTAAAGCATGCCATCATACACACATTTCAATTCTTTATTTTAGTGACCTGTCATTCGAAACATAAATTGTTTGACTTGGGTATACACTTGGTGCCATGCTTCACTTGTAAAGCCAACTTGATACATCTCACGATCATAAAGTGAATGGTCACACTAACTTCAATAGAAGAGGAATAACTGTGTGCACTTGTGGTCTGCAAAAACATAATTTTACTCGCAGTGGGGACGTTCTGGAATGACCATAGGCTAACTAAAAGGAATGTCCAATCTTGCTCAGTCTAAATTCTTAAAATAGTGGAGTGAGAATCATCACATGATTGTGATGGCCAACACAATCATTTCTAGGAGAATAAGATTTAAGACAATAGGGGTCAAAAGTAAACAATCCATGAACAATTAATTACTGTAGGTTTGTCCTTCTGGTGGTTGTGGAAGCTTCATATTCTCTTTGGACATCATTAGACGCCTTAACTCTTGAAGAACAACTTTAATGCTATAAGAGGTTTGCCATTTAGATAGAATTGGTATGCTACGTGTATCCACCTGAGAGAGAGAGGAGAGGCAAATTAGTGATCATCCTTTGATGAGCACTAGGCACTGGGTTTACCAAAAACATATGTACATTAATAATTCAACAACATATTTAGACCTGTATCATTTGTAAGGGCAAAAAATGTAAATGTGATGTTACTTACCATCCCATTGGAATTATTTATGCCATTCATGCTAATTTTTGTTACAAATCTAACAATTGGAGGTGATTCAGGATATTTAGGACCACATTCCACTTTCAGACTGTATATCCTGTTCTCATAATTAGTCTGGAAAACAAAACACAGAAACAAACATTGCTTGGTCTGGGTTATGGTGATGAGCTATGCTCATTACTGTGCCTGTCTTGACTTACTGGTTTTTATTTTTTAAAACCATTTTCAACAACAACATTTTGCCAAAGCGTGGTCTTAGAACACACAACTATTACATTTCCACTTCCTGGAGGAAATGGCACAGTGAGGTGCTTATGTTACAGAGGTAGTTTGGTAATCAAACCTTGAGTGCGGTGTAACCTTGCCTGAGACTTTTGTGACTTTAGCTCAGCTGGCTAACACAGTCATGTGGCGTGCAGATGTCTCTTACTTACTCCTGCTGCGGTCACACTTACTCGTGCCGGTCCGATGATCATGCCTGTCCACCGTGTTAGCGTCATATCTTCATCATCTTCAAGGCCCCAGCTGACTGTTCCATCTCCAACACCTTTCTGACCCTCTTCAAGCTCCTCCAACAAGCAAAAATTACGTGGAACTTTAACTCCTGAAATAAAAACAAGACAAGAGTTTAAAAACTAGAAGAGGCGATCCTGGGGAGGGTTTGTCCATGCTACCCTCAACTGTTCAGGCCACACAATACAATATCAAACTGCTCACTCAAGTTAAATGCAACAAATTCTTAGAACTTGCTGTTTGCTTGCGGCTGAAAACAGGCAACCAACTGTCACTATCCCTTGTGCTGTATGTCACTGGAATGAATACTTCCTTCTAATGGGTGATGTCAATGCAGGGTACCATTTCAACTGTACACTGATGGTAAAACATCAGTCTGACCTGGCATGATCTTCCCAATCTGACCCCATGAAAGTTCATAATTAAGAGATCATCCTAACAGTCATGAACCTTATCTATATGTAGCCTATTGAACACTGGATAATTAGTGATGATGGCCTGGGCTAACCTCATCCTACATGAATCCAGAGAGGGAATGATGAGATACAAAGATGCCTATGTGCGATTTTGAGTGGGTGTTGTGTTCTGGATCATTCTGTATGCCAGGGTGGAACCAGAGATATGGAACCCCCGTGCTTGGCTATGAAACTTATGGGATGCAACCGTCATGATTCCTCAAAATGAACCAGTGCAATATCAGACCTGACATGGGCCAACTTCCTTTATTCCTACAGGCGCAATACAAACAACGAACTGAGAAAGGTCATGTGTTAATAAAAAGGGTTGCATAGTAAATGTGTGATATGACGTTTCCTTCAATTAATACGAAACTTTGGTCTGGCATGCATAATAAACTGCAGCAACTTCACGTCCCCACGGCTAGTATATACAAATCTAGTTAGCTAGCTAGTACAACAGTTGCTAGAGCGCTAAACTAGCTTCCTCTCCTTGCTGCATGTGAGTAGCTAGCGAACTATTATGAAAACCAGTGGTCTCTTGTAAAATTACGCAAGGTCTGTTTGCTACTAACTAGCGAACTAATTGTAAAAATCTGCAACTTTATAACCAAAGTTAGCAAAGCACCCAAGCTAGCTACCTAGCTAACGTTACCTAACTACTGTACTAGCGAAACGTATCAAATATATGCTACTGGGTGGTAGGCTAGCTAAATTATCCTAATCCCAGTAAATTATTATGCCAGTTTGTGACCAACTTTGTATAGATAATGAAAATATACATATCCCATATAACATTCTGGTTTTGGCTAAGTTACAGAGTAGTGAATACACCACTGAATTTTGCTAACTAGCCTAGCTAGCTAACGTTAGCCACCACTCGATTGCTGGCTAGCATGCTGCAAGCATTTCAGACCCCTGGTTTATCTTCTAAACATTGTTCTCACGTAAACAGCACATAGTATTATTATATTCTATGACTCCAATTATATAAATACTTAAATCTTTACATATTTCCCATCGTGAAGCAGACAAACCTGAGGAGGTCGCCATCTTCTTCAGCCAAATCCAGAAGCACACAAAAAGTGCCATAAACGAGGGGTGTGTCAGGTTAGGTATATCTGCAGAAAACGCTCCCACCGGTTCCTTCCTCGTATTCGACTATACACTAGATTCTGGACAATATTTGGAGATGCATGTGGCTGACAAGGTGGTCAATCGCAGGAGGTGCGCATTACACAGCTACGAAATATGCTTAAGAATACTGCTTTGAATATATACAGGACCTCAGCTGGTACAGCCAGAAGAGGATGGACCACCCATAGACTACATTTAGGGAGTTTGTGCTTCCTCTTTTTGGTCTATTCCGGGTAACTAACACCCGACTGCTGAGAAAGGTCTTTATACAATAAAATTATATACTATATACAGTATTCCAAAGTGCAAACTACCGGTCACCATGGCACACCTTGTTATAGTTGTGCATTGTAGCACTGGCATGTTTGTCATCAGCATTCGTCCATGATTAGCATGAGTTAAACTGAGTCACCCTTCTCTGTTAGTCCAATGTTCATTTAAATATTATAGACAAATCAATTTATTTAAAAAAAAGATAATAAAAGCAACCCTCAACATTACAAATGACATACAAAAGCATTTATTTATTGCGCCCCATAATAACATCTGAGACACCAAGCACTACCAGGAATCACAAAGCATACAATGCTAGCCAACATGGTCAAACATTCTTTACACACCAGTATTCAGTACAGCGAGAAAGCTGTTGCTACAGGGAAATACATGTGAATTCAATGACTGTACAAGGAAAGAAGGGAGATGCGTGTGTTTTACAGCAGGCGAACAGTCTTTCCAGTGACGGTCAGATAGTCTTCGTCTGCCAGGGCACGCAGAGCCTCTTCAAACATGTCCTTCGTTATTGCCTGAAAAAAAGAAATAATTGGGGGGAAAACACAAGGGTCAGATATACACCATATTCAGAAGATATGCCTGCCATCCAATTAAAATACATGTCCTATATAGTTAGTTCTCTTCAATAGGAAAAGCAGAGCTGATAGGTACTACTTACGGCTTCAGACTGTCCTCTGAGGTCATCAAACAGCTGCTGGTATTTCATGGCAGGGGTCTTTCCCCTGGACTGGATCATTTTTTTCAGAGCCTGGGCCACTTCCTCCTTACGCTTACGGGCTGTGGCACTCATTCCTGGATTGAGTAAAAACAAGACAGGTTAATACTTTAAGATACTGACTAAGGTTGGGTTTGCATAGTCAACCAATTCTAAACATTAAACATGGCATGGCAGACAGGAATTTGAAGAGCTGTCATAGTATGTGACCAGGAACTACACAGACATTTTAGTAATTTAGCAGAGCGACATAACAATTAGTGCTTTCATCTTAAGATAGCTAGGTGAGACATCACAAATCGTATCAAGTCAATTTTCCCTTTAAGTATTTATCAGCAGTCAGTGCTAGTGGAAAAAGTGTTGTTTTAGACAAAGGCTTCCATACCAGTTGTGAGAATGGAGATGTCTACGAAGCCAGTCCTGGGGTCTGTAGCAGACTGCTTGAGGGCCTCACGGTGCAGTCTCTTGGCCTCCTCCACGTCGACTGTCTCCACCTTGTCAGAGAAGCGCACCTTGGCATGGGCCTCGGCCAGTCGGATCAGAGACTCCAGCTGCCTGGGGTAGGCAGACACCATCCCCCGCCCGCTGCCGATCTTCCTCATGTCCACATAGGCCTGGGAGAGAAAGATACCCATACAGTCAATCCAATTTCTTTATAAAGCCCTTTTACACTTTTGAATGCTCTCGCATTATATTTAAGTGCAATGTTTTGACCAGAAGGTCTTTGTCTGGCCTAAACCTGGAACTAGCACTTTCACACAACTCGGGGCCAGAATCAAATATTTTCCTCCAGAAGCCAGTGGATGGATGACATTTGTTTACTAGCCAGTCACTCAATACTTTTTTCCCCCCAGTATTTATCTGGTGGCATAGTGCTAATGTCAGGCCCTGAAGTTACATCTACATCACAACCACTTTTAACTTGGAGCATTTTATTTAAATGATATCGTACTTCAATGAGTGCCTGGCTGGCTTCTTCGTTCAGTCTGGGGTTGATGTAAGTGCGAGCGTATGCAATGTAGTCCTTCAGCACTGCCATGTCCAGGAACTCTTCCTCGATCTGCTCCTCGCTCTGGTAGTAGAGCGCCACCAGGTGGTGAGCCAGGCGACGGTCGTATGCCTCGTCTTGAGGATCCAGCATCAGGAAGATCAGATCAAATCTGTAGGGAACAAAATGGCATTTTGATTATATAATACCTAACATACATAAACCTTATTGATTTACAACAGCTCATAAGAGCGTTGAGCCAGTAACCGAAAGGTCGCCAGTTTGAATCCCTGAGCCGACTAAGTGAAAAGTATGTTGATGGGCCCTTGAGCAAGGCACTTAACCCTAATTGCTCCTGTAAGTCGCTGTGGATAAGAGCATCTGCTAAATTACTAAAATGTCAATTATATGCATGTTGTGAGTGCAACATTTATCTATGCCAACAAGTCTCAGTTGTTTGCGGTTCAGTGGCCGTCAGTGAAGCGACCCAAATAGGATATTATTGACAATCAACACCATATACCAACAGTGTTCAGGGCTGTTAAGCTATCAGGTAATATTTACCTTGACAGCAGTGTGTGAGGGAGCTGGATGTTCTCGATGGTTGTCTTCTTGGGGTTCCACTGAGACTCCACGGGATTGGCTGCTGCCAGGACGGAGGTGCGAGCATTGAGCTGGCAAATAATTCCAGCCTGCACAAAGAGAAGTGCTTTGTGAGAAACTACCCTGTCGTTCACCATTACTAACCATCTATCAAAACATAAACAAATCAGAATGCTTCTACAGTAGTAAAACTATTTCATCATTCTGTTAGCAACACCAAATTCAACACGTAAAAATGTAACGTTTTTCCAGAAGTGCACTGGTCATTAGGACTAGTCCTGAGCATTGCGCTGAAACTTCAGTCTCAACTTGTTTTGTCCTTTTCTAAACCCACCTTGGCAATGGAGAGAGTCTGCTGCTCCATGACCTCATGCAGCACAGAGCGCGTGCTGTCGCTCATCTTGTCAAACTCATCAATACAGCATATCCCGTTATCACTGAGCACCAGGGCTCCGGTCTGCAGTACAAGCTGCTTGGTCTCTGGGTCCTTCATCACGTAGGCTGTGAGGCCCACGGCGCTGGAGCCCTTCCCAGACGTGTACTGACCGCGGGGCACCAGGTTGAACACGTACTGCAGCAGCTGGGACTTGGAGGTACCGGGGTCTCCACAGAGCAGGATGTTAACCTCGGCACGGAAGTTACCGCGGCCTGTCTGGCTGAAGTCTTTACGGGTGCCCCCGAACAGCTGGAGAAGAATACCCTGTGGAAGAGAAAGTTCGTCCTGGTCATGACTTAAATTAAAATAAAATCTAAATGTAGGCAAAATCAAACAATTGCTGCAGTAAAATGCCCTGGGAAAAGAATGACAAACTTTATAGTACTGTTCATGGATGTTGAATAAAAGCAAAATCCACTAATATGAAAGACTGCAGTTACACATCCCTGGCAGCAGAGGACGCCACACTATGGTCATCTGAAGGGATCGATGGGACAATTGTCCTGTGGCGAGTTTCCCAAAAGCATTGTCGTACAAACATCTTATAACCACAGCAAGCAATGTAGAAAATATGATCTTAGAGCTGCAATGTTGCTTCTGGGAAACTCATCCTTGACTGATAGTTGATAACCATCCCCACTGACCTTCTTGATATCCTCTTGTTCGTAGATGCTGGGGGCCAGGGCGGAGGAAAGACGCTCGTACACGTCCGGTTTGGCGGCCAGCTCCTTCAGTGTCTGGACGCGCTCCTCAGTGAAAAGCTTCTGGTCTGAATCCTCATCCAGCCCGTGAAGGCGCTTCTCGTCCGTCTTACGGAAGTGGATGACGTCGATGTGGGTCTTGTACACCGATTTCACGGTGCTCTGGCGAGGGTTCTCACGCATAGGAACCGCTCTGTAGATACCTGTTGTGGAGATGAGTTTAGTAATGACGATAGTCATTTTCTGTTTACCATCAAATGTCACGTTAGTAATGTACGTGCATCCTGACATCAAAAAGCTCTGCAGAAGGATAGCTAACACTGTTGTTGGGAGTCTCATAACCTTCACAAACTGAGTGAGTGATCACCATAAAAACACACAAGGCTGATGGCTATAGCCATGTTCAACAAGTACATTATTCTTCTGGCTTTATCTAGCTCTATTTGGCATATATTACCCTGCCTCGCTGGCTTGCTAGGTAATCAATCCTCTGATGACATCTGCGATATTGTGGATGATAACCATTTGATTACGTGTTTGTTTAACTTGCACAAGCTGCATTTTATGTTGCATGTGATCATATCCACTGCTTTGTAAACAAAGATTTTTCTGATGAACTGCGCGGGCAACTTTTCATGACGTGGACAGAAAATGGGTCTATAGGACCAAACTGCAGTAAGGCACAGCAGCAGTATGCATGACTAGGGCCAATAGCTTTACCTGATGTGACTGGACCAGGAAAACTAGGCCCATGGTTATAGGCTTTAAAGGGTCAATCCGCAGTTGAATCAATAAAGTGGGCACCCCGCCTTTGTTTTGGTAAAAAAAGCAGAGGGATGGGCCTAGAGAAATGTAACCACCATTCATAGACAATTATTGTCGCAAGGACTGACCATCAAAGACATCGAAATGATAGCTTTAAGCATATTTTGAGGTTTTACAGTGTATACAAAGATTGAAGTAAAACAAGCTTATATTTTGGTTTCTGGCAGTTAAGTGCCTCGTGAGCTTAGTTTAAATTATATTCCTCAAAAGTCAATGAGTATATCTAATTCATATATAAGTAAAAAAATTGGTGTAGCAACTGCGGATTGCCTCTTTAACTAGAGCAGAGTCTTTCTTGGTCAGATCACATGGAAAGTTAAAACTCTTAGCCCTTCATAGCCTGTGTGACCATATCACCAACAGCAAAGCTATACAGCCATCGGTTCACAGCTATTTCTTTTGCGGGTCAAACAGCTCACCAGTGATGTTGATGCGGTCTCCTGGCTGTACTTTGTCGACCAGGTCGTTGTGAGCGTACACTATGGTGGTGTGAGGGGTCTGCCCAGCAGGCATGTCATCAGGAGACTCCTGCACTTTGATCTGAAAAACAGAGAGGAGAAAATTCATCAGTGAGAAAAAAGGAACTCTGCTTCTTTAGTTGTGGCTGGGAATACACTAGTATTGTATTTGTGAACTAACCCAGGAAGATAAGCTCTAATGGGTAACTAAACCATTATCCCATCAGCTCTGTTCCAACACCATCAAAGAAAAGTATATCTTCCATTGAAGGTAAGCAGACTGTCGTACAGTATAAAGACATCCCCTCTCCTTGGTAGAGGTATTCAAGGATCCACCTGTACCCGAATACCTGAGACCCGAGCGGGTCCGGATCCAGAATTCTAAATAATGTCAAAGTTCTGGGTTGGATCTGATTGTCACGGGTATGTGTAACTTTAACTGACTTGTCTGGAAGGACCCGTACACAGCTGAACAAGACTGCTGCAGTAGAGAGAAATTGTATGCATTTATGCTGCTGCTCTTTTCACAATAGTGGCGCGTGTACCTTGTTGTTGGACAATCGTAAGTCAAAGCGGCAATAGGCTACAAATCATGTGACGTGCCAAATACAACAGGTGTAGATCTTACTGTGAAATGCTTACTTACAAGCCCTTAACCTGTTTGGTATAGGGGGCAGTATTGAGAATTTTGGAAAAAATATGTTCCCATTTTTAACGGCCTCCTACACCAACTCAGAAGCTAGAATATGCATATTATTGTTCAGGTTTGGATAGAAAACACTCTGAATTTTCTAAAACTGTTTGAATGGTGTCTGTGAGTATAACAGAACTCCTATGGCAGGCAAAAACCTGACAAGGTTTCAAGCAGGAAGTACCCTGTCTGACAAGGAGTCGTGCGTCTTACCTCTTTTTATTGAAAAGTAAGGATCTTAGCTGTAACGTGACAATTCCCAGGGCTCCAATAGGCTCTCAGAGCCCGCGAAATAACTGAAGGTTTACGAGGGAACCTCAGGTTGAAATATATTATCGCCTTTTGTAAGTGGATGCTCGGAGGACCTTTCAATGATGCGCGTGCATGAGTCGCTTCTGAGGAGAAATTTTATTCGGCTGTTTAGGCTCAATGCATACTCCCGGTCGGAATATTAACACTTCTCTATGACATAAATGGCATAAAAATTGGTTTTAAACAGCGGTTGACATGCTTCGAAGTACGGTAATGGAATATTTAGACATTTTTGACACGCCAATGCGCCATGCGCGACACCGCGAAAAAGCATTCTAGAACTCACGAACAAAACGTCGCTGTTGGAACATAACGATGGATTATTTGGGACCAAACCAACATTTGTTATTGAAGTAGAAGTCCTGGCAGTGTATTCTGATGAAGAACAAGCAAGGTAAGAACATCTTTCTTATAGGAAATGTGATTTTGGTGGAGGCTGACCTGGGTGGGTGTCTAAATAGCTAGCCCTGTAATGCCGGGCTATGTACTTAGATTATTGCAAAATGTGCTTCATCCGAAAAGCTATTTTAAAATCGGACATATCGAGTGCATAGAGGGGTAATGTATCTATAATTCTTAAAATAATTGTTATGCTTTTTGTGAACGTTTATCGTGAGTAATTTAGCAAACTGTTAGTAAATTCACCGGAAGTTTGCGGTGGTTATGCTTTTTCTGAACGTCACATGCTAATGTAAAAAGCTGGTTTTTGATATAAATATGAACTTGATTGAACAGACATGCATGTATTGTATAACACAATGTCCTAGGTGTGTCATCTGATGAAGATTATAAAAGGTTAGTGCTGCATTTAGCTGTGGTTTGGGTTTATGTGACATGATATGCTAGCTTGAAAAATGGCTGTGTGATTATTTCTGGCTGGGTACTCTGCTGACATAATCTAATGTTTTGCTTTTGTTGTAAAGCCTTTTTGAAATCGGACAGTGGGGTTAGATTAACGAGATTCTTGTCTTTAAATAGCTGTGAAATAGTCATATGTTTGAGAAATTGAAGTTATAGCATTTCTAACGATTCAAAAATCGCGCCACTGGATTTCAGTGGCTGTTACGTAGGTGGGACGAGTTCGTCCCACATGTACTAGAGAGGTTAACCAACAATGCAGTTCAAGAAATAGAGTTAAGAAAATATTTACTAAATAAACTAAAGTAAAAAATAAAATAACAAGGCTATATACAGGGGGTGCTGGTACTGAGTCAATGTGCGGGGGTACATTTTACCTCCGTGTGTGGCAAAAGTTATGAGATATCTAATAAATGGAAGATGGAATTAAAATGACAGAATTCAAAGTGAAAAGGAAGTACAGGCTAACAGGCAGGCTGCTACTTAATATTTTCAATGGAGTTGTTTGTTATTGTGTAGGACGAGAAAACGCATGTCTTGATTGGCTAAGCTAGCTTAACTAGTTTCTCCTGGTTTGATGCAGTCAAGACAGGTACTGAGTAATCATATTGGATGATATATAACCTAGCTATGGGCAGATATTAGTCTACTGTAGCACGAGTCGGCTTGGTTGGTTGTCGTCTCTCCCACGTGTCACTTGCTCACACTCACAGTAGCCAACACACACAGCGCGGCCCCTGGATCGACCAGGTCTATACGGAACGCCTCTAGTTGCAGATGGTTCAGTAGTTCATGTATTGGTGTCTTGTCCTACTATAAAAAAACAACTACTGGTGCCTTCTTCCTCTCCCCATAGCTCACCATCTGTTTGTCGGAGAAGGCAGAGCGGTTATGGATGAGGGCCAGGCTGTGGGTGGTGTTGCAGTTGCGGCACACTGCAGGTTCTGCGATGCGGCCACGGTCCACCTCCACACGGGTAGAGAAGGCACACACCTGGCACTGGAAGAAGGCCTCCTGCATTTCTGGGATCAGCTGGGAGGTCCTGATCACCATGCCACCGATGGTGATCATCTGATCAATGTCTGGGAGGAGAGGGACAGCGAGGCAAGATTGTATTAAAAACAAATCATTAAGCACCAGACCTGGGTTCAAATAGATCTTTAGTCCCAAAAGTGCAAACCATTTGGCACTCTAGGCCGCATGATCAAATGCTTGAAATTGAAAGAAAACATGATTAACTCTTCATATGATTGTGCAACAGATCTGCAAGGGTTGTTCAGGGAAGCTAGACATCCATAATATGACATGGCCCAGACCAGGGGTCTCCAACAGATCTGCATGGGTTGTTCAGGGAAGCTAGACATCCATAATATGACATGGCCCAGACCAGGGGTCTCCAACAGATCTGCATGGGTTGTTCAGGGAAGCTAGACATCCATAATATGACATGGCCCAGACCAGCTAGATATTTTTCCCACATTGTTACGTTACAGCCTTAATCTAAAAATTAATAAATCGTTTTTTTTCCCTCATCAATCTATACACAATACCCTATAATGACAAAGCAAAACCAGGTATTTATACATTTTGGCAAATTTATAAAAATATATAACTGAAATAATCACATTTACATAAGTATTTCAGACCCTTAACTCAGTACTTTGTTGAAGCACCTTTGGCAGAGGTTACAGCCTCGGGTCTTCTTGGGTATGACGCTACAAGCTTGGCACACCTGTATTTGGGGAGTTTCTCCCATTCTTCCCTACAGATAATCTCAAGCTCGGCCAGGTTGGATGGGGAGCGTCGATGCACAGCTACTTTCAGATATCTCCAGAGGTGTTCGATCAGGTTCAAGTTCAGGCTCTGGCTGGGTCACTCAAGAACATTCAGAGACTTGTCCCGAAGCCACTCCTGCGTTGTCTTGGCTGTGTGCTAAGGGTCGTTGTCCTGTTGGAAGGTGAACCTTTGCCCCAGTCTGAGCGCTCTGGCGCAAGTTTTCATCAAGAATCTCTCGGTACTTTGCACCGTTCATCTTTCCCTCGATCCTGACTAGTCTCCCAGTCCCTGAAAAAGATCCCCACAGCATGCTGCTGCCACCACGCTTCCCCATAGGAATGGTGCCACTTTTCCTCCAGACGCTTGGCATTCAGAACAAAGAGTTCAATCTTGGTTTCATCAAACCAGAAAACCTTGTTTCTCATGGTCTGAGAGTTCTTTAGGTGCCTTTTGGCAAACTCAAGCGGGCTGTCATGTGCCTTTTACTTAGGAGTGGCTTCCATCTGACCACTCTACCATAAAGGCCTAATTGGTGGAGTGCTGCAGAGATGGTTGTCCTTCTGAAAGGTTCTCCCATTTCCACAGAGGAACTCTGTCAGAGTGACCATCGGGTTCTTGGTCACCTCCCTGACCAAGGCCCTTCTTCCCCGATTGCTCAGTTTGGCTGGGCGGCCAGCTCTAAAAACAGTCTTGGTGGTCCTAAACTTCTTCCATTTAAGAATGATGGAGGCCACTGTGTTCTTGGGGTCTTCAATGCTGCAGACATTTTTTGGTACCCTTCCCCAGATATGTGCCTCGACACAATCATGTCTCGGAGCTCAACAGACAATTCCTCTGACCTCATGGCTTGGTTTTTGCTCTGACATGCACTGTCAACTGTGGGACCTTACATAGACAGGTGTGTGTGCCTTTCCAAATCATGTCCAATCAAGTTGTAGAAACATCAAGGATGATCAATGGAAACAGGATGCACCTGAGCTCAATATCGAGTCTCATAGCTCGCAACGTTTATTTTTTGTTATTGTAGCTCTCATGCTAAAAAAAGGTTGGCGAACCCTAGTCTAGACTATTACCTTCAGGGTTTAGGCTCCTCATGTTCCTGGTCTTCAGGGCGTTGTATGGCCGCACCTGGATCTGGTGTTCCAAGATGGAGTCTGGGAAACGCTCGAAGAACAGCTCGTTGACGGCCATGTCAAATGTAGGGATGACTTCCTGTGATATAGATTTAGGAGAAACGTTATGAATCACCATTTATATTGGTATGCCCACATCATTAAACATATTGTATCTCTATGGGCAGGCCCATGGTAATAAATGGCAGATAAAGAAAGAAAACCGCCTGTGCTTGCTGTCACAATTGGATTTAATACGGTCATAAGGGATTTTCGTTTTTACTTTGCATTCATAGCTCACTATCCTCCATTAATATTAATGTGCAAGACCATCTGGCACATGTATACATGTGTATTTACCTGGGGATAGGAGATGAGCTGCCTGTACAGGTCTGCATCAAAGGACTGCACATGGCTGCAGTTGACATTCAGCACAGGCTCACCAATCACACTGATCTAGAGGGACAACAGAAAAAGAAAATTAACATCACTGCAAAATGACAAGCAAAATGTCGCATTACTTTTCTCAAGAAAACCAAATCCAAGATGAACTAGAGGTAAATGGTTGATCACTGTTTTGGTGTCACACAGATGGGAGACCCTACCTCCTCCAGCTTCTGCATGTAGAGAGGCTCATTCAGGTCCAAACCAGCATTCTCATCCTCCTTAGATGTGGGGTCAATGAACCTCTGCAGGAATCTCTGTAGGAAAATTAACAATAAAAGCATTCAGATAACTAGCTTCTATCGATCTAAATAGATTTAACTAAACTTTTCTTTATCAATTACATTTTCATTATTTATTTTTCTACACCAATGAAGGCACACTTAACTTCCATACCTGAAACTTCTCCTTGCACGTTCCCACGTTGACATCAGTGCCCCAGATAACCAGCTTCTGTCCCGCTGCCTGCTCACTGGCTACTGCACCATCTGCACTTGGCTGGTGGAGTAGAAAATGTCCTAAACTGTTAGAGATTTAATGGTATCATTCTATATCTATGTAGCATTAGCAGTTATAAAATTCCTGACTATCATTCTCCATATAGGAGTTTCCCTACTGACCGGCTCGGTGTGGAGGTCCACCTGGGGGGCCTTCCTGACAGAGCCCAGGTCAGGGCGCTGTCTGACTGGGGTGCCGCGCACGCCACTGCGGGGGGTCCCCTCCACCCTGGAGCTAGGAGTCCCGTACATCAGAGGGGAGCTCATGTCCACCTCACTGGGGAGAACTGGGGAGAAGAGGATAGGACATTGACATGACATTGAGTGATATCATAGGGTCAGCATCTCAGTTCTTTCAAGTACAGTTCCAGTTTATTTTTTGCAGTTGTTGCACAAATGATCTGGGCCCGTATCCACAAAGCATATCAGAGTAGGTGTGCTGATCTAGGATCTGTCCATATAAAACTGATCCTAGATCAGCACTCCTATTCTGAGATGCTTTGTGGATAAGGGCCCTGATGTCACAAAGCCTGGAGAAGTGTTTCCGTACCAGAAATGGCAATACTGCAGAATTAAACATTTTTATAACTGCAAAAAGGACTCTCAAATAGCATCAAGCAGCATTCTGTGTGTCAATGATGGTAAGGCAGTTACCTGAACGGCGTGGGCTGGAGAACAGAGAGGTGTCATGGACTGCAGGGCTGGCAATATCTGTGGCTGGAGATGTGGGCATGGCTGGCAGATCCCCATTGGATGAGTCCTGACCTCGTCGCCGCTGGGAAGGAGGAGAGACCAGGCCATCACTGCTGGCTACAGACAGAAAAAATACATATACAAGTCAACAATCAACATAACTCTGTAAATATGACTCAGAAAACCTGTTTCTGTACAACTTACGAGTGACTGGAATGTCATCCCTACTGCGCTTGCTTCCACCGGGAGTTGATGTTGGTGAAGACATCCTGAATGATCACAGGTCCTGGAAATACAATCTGGTTGATTAGCTAAAACAGTCAAAAACAAAAAAGTTAAATACATGCATGCGTAATTGACTTTTACAAAAACATTATGCAACCAGCATGTAAAATAGCTGAGTTGAGCTACAGTTAGATAATAATAACAACGCCAGGCTAGTTGTTGCTACTTGCATCCTTTTGACACGTGCAATGAAAGTGAAACAATGCATACTAGCCAGCTAACTAACAACATTAGCTAGCTAGCTATCTGGGTAGTTGACTAGATACGTCCGAAAAACTTGTAAACTAGAAAGAAAATATTTTTTATAAATCCTAAACTAGCTACTTCCTCTAAATTAAGCATCATCATCCTAATCATGTTGAATTAAATAACATAATGGCTGGCATGTTCAAGACAAGTGTAAACAGTAGCTAGCTAACGTTATAGCGTGCAAGACACTAACTTAGCCGAGGAAACCCAGTACATTAATGAGTGACATTACTTTAACTCCCAAACACATATAGGTCATCTGAATTCGCTTTAATAACATAAAAGATTCAATACGAAATGACCCATATCGTTAATTTATCTTCTGATACTATAGAAATATCTTACCTTCTGTAGGATGTAGTTATGTCGTGCGGCTGCAATGAATTTGGCGCGAAATTGTGGTTGTCACGTAATATTCCCGGGAAACTTTGCACCAATAGCAAAGCAAAACGACTTGAGCTCTAACCATTAGCACTTGCACATCGAGGGGGTTCCGGTGTCAATGTCTTAGATCAGTAAATACGGTTGTTAACATTTTTCACGAAGTACATTAATAATTGTATTTGTTCTAGCCTTTCATTCTTATTTTCAGTACTAGACCCATTATTTTCACTGCAATAACTGTGTGTGTACCTAAAATGGCTGGGTAACCACCCCTTCTGATTTCGTTTAGCCCTACATATATTCCACTCAGGGGCCATAGTGTCAATGTTTGCCAGAAAGTTGCATATGTGCCACGAGAAATGTCTATGTGTTCTGAATATCATCAATGGAAAAATACCGAATGCATATCCGTGGGAACACATCAAACATGCAGAATTGCTCTTATAACTAATGACTGCATTCCCTGCAATATAGTAACATATAAAATAAATAACAATAAGAATTTCCAGGGTCATCATGGACATTGAATTTCATTCACGTAGATAACTGCGTATTTTGAACAGCAATTGTTTAACACCAAAATGTGTGATTACAAATATACTGAACAAAAATATAAACGTAACATGCAACAATTCCAATGATTTTGCTGAGTTACAGTTCATATAAGGAAATCAATCAATTGAAATAAAATAATTAGGCCATAATCTATGGATTTCAAATGACTGGGCAGGGGTGCAGCCATGGGTGGGTTTGGGAGAGCATAGGTCCACCCACTTGGAAACAAGGTCGACCCATTTTTTTCCCTATATTACAGACAGAAGTCGTCCTCAGCGTGACCTCAGACCTCATTTGCCTGTTTACAGGTGATTGAAGCCAGTAGACCCTTTCAGTACGCTACACACTGACGTCACGCGCGACTCTTGGCTGCAGTAGGAAAGCAATCTCCAATCTTTTTTTGTAAAATAATTATTTTGGATGCAGCAGTTATTATCTAGAATGCTTATGCTCATTGGCATAAACTGAAGCAAAAGTTAGCCAAAGCGCCATTTTACTGGTTGAAGTTTAAGTGTTTTTTAAGCATTAATGCAGTTGATTTGCGATTATGACACACACATTATATTAAGCAGGACATTCATACGAGCCTTAACATCCAATTATAATCCAAAAGTAGTGTGAAATGCACTCATAAACAACATGTAAATAGATACCCGCATCGCCCTCTTGCGGCAATGTTTGCAAATACAAAGGGGTCTATAAACTCTGGCTTGGTATACGCAGCATGAAATTATGCACTTGTAAATCAATACACTCGTAGTAAAGAGGGTGGCGTAGTAAAGAGGCGACCACGTGATTCAAACTCAACTCTACTGGCTTGTCAAAGGGGGAGTTAAACCTTTGACGTAAGCAGGGGAAAGTACAAAATACACTCCGCGAAATACAGACGCTTCAGAGAAGTTAGAAACAGGTCATAACCTACAGTGTCTATACAGCCACTATTTTAGGATAAACCTAAACACCACTTGAAAGAAGCAACGGTGTGGAAAATAAAAAGAAGCTATATTAATACAGAGTGAGCGTGATACATTGTTGCATTGTATCAAGCTTGTTCCAACTACTTGACTACTAACGAAATATATTGACGTCCGATCCCACGAGGGCAGAAAGCAGAGTTCATGTGCGACATATACAGCCTGGATCCTCAGTGCGTGTCTTCACAATGCAACATGAGTTGGGCGGTGGAGCCTATCAACTTCTACGACAATAAACTGAGCAGCGGTCTCCAGGGGGTCTGTAAACCCGGTAGAGGTGATCATGGCACGGGCGAGGAAAGCACCATGGCCGAGCTAAGTACAGCCCCTGCAATGTACGACGACGAGAGCGCCATCGACTTCAGCTCCTACATCGAGTCGATGACAGCAGTGCCACACCTGGAACTCTGCAACGATGAACTTTTCCTTGACTTATTCAACACTGTGAAGCAAGAAAAGACCGACTTCTGCATGTCAGCCTCGACTACATCGTCCAGCAACATGCAACATATGTCAAGTTGTTCAACCAACGCATACGCATTTGGAAGCCAAAAAGAGTCCGAGAGGAAGCTGAAGGGGGGATTTGACAAGGGGGCCTTCAGCGCACCGATCAAGCAGGAATCGGACTGGAGCGACAGTGACATGTCCTCGTCGTTACCTTCCCAGATAGAAACCTGCGAAAAGACCTCCGTGAGCCGTCTCATGGGACAACCAACTCCGCCAACAACCCCAGAGCCCATCTCAAGCCACTCCGGTGTCAGCTCAACCCAGTCCTCTCCTCGGAAGGTCGGCAAGGACAGAGTGAAAAAGAATGTTGACAGGTACAGTCATGAGTACCGCCAGAGACGCGAGAGGAATAACGTTGCGGTGAGGAAAAGCAGGGACAAGGCAAAGCAACGCAACGTGGAAATGCAGCAAAATATGCTTGAACTGGGTTCAGAGAATGACAGATTACACAAAACCATCGATCAGCTAAACCGTGAGCTCACTGGGCTGAGGGATTTTTTCAAGCAGCTTCCCAATCACAATTCCTCGTTTGTGGGGGCCACGGGTGGGGACATCCGGTGATAAATTGTCACTTTCTAATGAACTTTTGAAAAACATACCTCAACAGACTTTTATTACCATCTGTGTAACAGATGCATTACAAACAAGCGTACATTTATGGCACTGGAAATGTACTGGAAACCGGAGGCCTACTCCCATATTGCTGCCATAATCGTTTTAGGGAAAAATGTTTTTGTATATTAAATTATTTTACCACTTCATTTCCATATTGTTATACCAGATATGATACATGTTTTATCATTCCAGACTTTGTATACGAGCAAGAGCATGCTCACATTTTTATATAGTTTGTATAAAAAACTTGAAATATTTGTCTATATGGAATCTCTAATAAAAGTGCTGAAAAGTCATACAAATCATCTGGTCTATGTGTGTGTTTGGGATGCATAGATTATTAGTACACATCAGTGATTATAAATGACTTGGAATGGTTAAAGTGGGTTTTATTTGGATCTGGTGGTGCCAAGAATCTACCTCTGTTGGAATTGGGCCACCTCTGTAGAATGACATTTTCACAGCTATTTAAATAAAGACCAGAAAAAGGTCAAATAATAAAAAATAAAAAAACCAACTATACATACACTAGCATAATACAAGGTTTATTGACTGAGTATAAGCACCATTCATCTTCAGAGATATATTAGGAGGTATATATTCAAGGAAACACAGAGAAACGTGTGGCTAGTTACAGCAAACAGGCATATTTTACAGTCACCAGTTGGACCCACGTGGGCCAAGTTTGACATATGTTACTCCTCTCTGGTCTGTCAGTTCTAACCTTGGGCTGTCAGCTCCTGGGTCCTAACGCGTCCTCAGTAACACACAAACAGTTCTATTTTTTCACCAATTATTCACATTCTGTACAGAGAGAGCTTGTGGGACTGGGCTGAGGAGGCCTCAGTCTTTCAGATTTATTTCATGGGGTCCCACTCCCCACTTTGACAGCCTCAGAGGCAGATGTCTTCCAGGCCGATGCACAGGGCAGGTTTCCTGGTGACCACACGGACGTAAGCGCTGATGGGGCCCACCTCCCTCCCCAACACATTCTCCGCCGTGTAACCTGGAAACTCCAGCACATGGGCAATCAAAACCTAACCATGGATCAATAGTCCTAGGCTATGGTCTTACATACAAGTTAGACATGCTCAATGAGAACAAAAGTTGGAGCTAAGCTAACCATCAAATGTCAATGTTACTCTTATCATATAGTTTCTGACGACAAAACACAATATTGTTATTATTAGATTGGCGGGGGGAAAACACCTAATGCAAAAATTCAATAGACAATATATGTACTGGGTACGGTATGTGATGCTGATCCACTTCAGTTAACCTGGGTTGCCCGGATTCTCAATAATGGATGTAAGCCAAGAATATACCAAGAATGCTCGATGGTATATGATGGTCAGAGGCATACATTTAGATATATGGCTCTGATGGTGGTATGTGGTGAAACTAGTGGTTGTATCTTAGAAGGCAATATAGATCCAACTTCAGCGACACTAGTATCGTGTGGCTTCTCTTACACTATTGATCTGTGTGAGTGTGTGAGGCCATTGTTCTAAACAGATTGTCACGGATCCCTCCGGAACTTTCATTGCACACACCTGGCCCCTATTCCCACTGATTGTATTTGTATATATGTGGCCTTTGTTCACCATGGTGCTGTGGATTATTGTTACAATGTCCGTTGGTGCGTGTGAGTACCTGTGCTGTGTGTTTTGGGCTTTCGTGCCATTGTGGATTGCGCAGATGATTACGGGTCTCGTCCCGTGTGTTAATCATTGTGCGTGTGTGTATTTATTCGAGGTACTCCTCGCTCTTTTTCTTGGGTTTCAACCCTGTGTTTTGTGTACGTGTTTGTTTGGCGTTCGTCCCCGTGCCTTTACACGGCACGTCGTAATTTGGGTTATAATTTAAAAAACTGTTACACATTCCTGCGCCTGTCTCCCAAATCATTGTTACCAACGTGACACAGATCTCTTATCACAGTCTAACTATGGGACATTGGACAGATGACAATGATGTCACTGTGTCAGCAAATATACTGAGTTTGTTCTGACACATGGGAGGATCCAGATGCTGTACAGGTGCACTTAACCACACTTAACTGAGAGATAAGCACTGTCTACATAAATAAAGGAAGGTAATGTACCGTATATTACATAACAGGTGAGCGAGAGAGAACTCACCTCATGGCCAGAGGCTGCAGAGTACAACACAGACATGGTGGTGCTCTGCTGGAGCTAGAAAACAGCAGAGAGAGAGAATAGTCACCATACTAGGTGTTTGAATGGTCTGTACTGGTCCATCAAACTACAGTTCTTCATATATTGCAGCACATGCATTATAAGAATGTTATAAGATATTATAAGCATGGACTTTATTTCAGAGCATTTTTCGACTGTTTCACGTTCCCATAATGATACAATCAAAGACTTTATTTGACAGCGACACTGTAAGAAAATACAGAAGTATGAGGATACCCTTAAAGTGATAAGATGTTTTGAGCTCACACCTTGATTAAGATTAGATTTGATCATACTTCAATTTCTGCTAATATATGCGTATACACTGCTATCACACATTGAAAATACAGCCATTTGCCAATACACATTCACATAACTAGAACTCAAAATCACAGACTCTCGCCAGGGAATCACAAGCCACACAATCGAATGATTGACTAGAGACAACACAGACATAAGGTGTTATAATGCAGATGATGACTTCACATTTCAACCATAATACCGAAGACCCCTCTGGGAAAAATTCAGTTATTATATTCTATTGTATTGGTAAACCAATAATTCAATCAGTTTATTAGGCTTATCCAGTATAGCTTATCAGCAAGTGCATTGAAGACTTACAGCTTTTGGGGTGCCATCTCCAAGCAGTTACTCCCACATAAGCTGCAGACTGGCCAGGAGTAGGCCATGTCCTCATCCACACCAACTATCACACCCTGCAAACACCAACACAACCATCAGCACCAGCCAGAGAAACAAACCACTACAGGACAAAACACTGACCAACCTGGCTCACATAGGCAAGCAACAAGGGCGGAAACTGGGACTTAGCGGTTTAACCATCTTATCAATATTCCACTGTGGTTTGGCTTAAAAACGAAAGATATAACTAGCTCTGTAAGAAAATAAAAATGTAATTCTTATCTGTGAGATGATAAGGACAGCAAGCCTTTACTCCCTTAACCAAACTGACACATTTTCAGTTAATGACCTGAGATGCAGCCCCACACACACGTGCACACCAACTTATGTAAGATAAAGTGCCTTCAGAAAGTATTCACACCCCTTGACTTTTTCCCCCCAATTTTTGTTCTTAGAGCCTCAATTAAAAATGTAAGAAACTGAGATTTTGTATCACTGGCCTACACACAATACCCCATAATGTCAGTGTGTTTTTAGAAACTTATGTTTTTAGAACATTTTACAAATTAATTAAAAAGTAGAAGCTGAAATGTTTTGAGTCAATAAGTATTCAACCACTTTGTTATAGCAAGCCTAAATATGTTCAGGAGTAAAAGTGTGCTTTACAAGTCACATAATAAGTTTCATGGACTCACTCTGTGTGCAATAATAGTGTTTAACATAATTTTTTTGAATGACTACCTCATCTCTGTACCCCACACATACAATTATCTGTAAGGTCACCAGTCGAGCAGTGAATTTCAAACAGATTCAACCACAAAAACCAGGGATGTTTTCCAATGCTTCACAAAGAAGGGCACCTATTGGTAGATGGGTAAAAAAAAAGCAGACATTGAATATCCCTTTAAGCATGGTGAAGTTATTAATTACACTTTGGATAGTGTATCAATACACCCAGTCATTACAAAGATACAGGCGTCCTTCCTAACTCAGTTACCGGAGAAGAAGGAAACCGCTCAGGGATTTCACCATGAGGCCAATGGTGACTTTAAAACAGTTAGAGTTTAATGGCTGTGATAGGAGAAAACTGAGGATGGATCAACATTGTATTTACTCCACAATACTAATCTAAATGACAGAGTGAAAAGAAGGAAGCCTGTACAGAATAAAACATAATATACACTGGTGTTGGTTACCAAGACGACATGAGTGGCCTAGTTACTGTTTTGACTTAAATCTGCTTGAAAATCTATGGCAAGACTTGGCTGTCCAGCAATGATCAACAAGCAACTTGACAGATCTTGAAGAATTATGTGCTAATATTGTACACCGCTTTAAAATTTGTATTTTATTTAACTAGGCAAGTCAGTTAAGAACAAATTCTTATTTACGACGGCCAACCAGGGAACAGAGAGTTAACTGCCTTGTTCATGGGCAGACCAACAGATTTTTACCTTGTCAGCCCGGGGATTTGATCCAGCAACCTTTCAGGTTACAGGCCCAATGCTCGAACCACTAGGGTACCTGCCGCCCGAGTGTATGAGTGTAGATAAAGATATATTAAACCCTTTTCTATACTACAGAGCCAAGCAGAGCTGTACCGTGCTGACCTGGTTACGTGCTGGAAAGGACAAGACCAGCTTACCCAGAAACACTCAGAGCAGTAATAGCTGCCAAAGGGGATTCTAACATGTATTGACTTGTGGGTGTAAATATTTATGTAAATGAGATATTCCTGTTTTTCATTTTCAATAAATGTGCTAACATTTCTAAAAACATGTTTTCATTTTGTCATTATGGGTATTGTGTGTAGATGGGTGAAAAACAAATACATTTAATACATTTTGAATTCAGAATTCAACACAACAAAATGTGGAATAAGTCAAGGGATATGAATACTTTCTGAAGGCACCGTAGATCATTTCCAACTTGATAAAAAAAACTCTGAGCCTTCACACAGAGCCAGGCAAGCTGCCAGAAGTTAGAAGGTACTTATGAGTGTAGATAAAGACATATTATACCCTTTTCTATACTACAGAGCCAAGCTGGCCTGGTTACCATAGTTGCTGGAACCCTGCTGGAAAGGACAATTTGAAGAAAAAAACTATCTGAGCCAGGACAGCATGGTTCAGGTTCGTGTAAATATTGCGATTCAGGCATTGGTGTTTGTTGTATTATTCTGCCAGCTGATCAAACATGGAAGACCAGTGAGAGAGTCCTGAACTAATCCAGAGGGTTAACAGTTTGATCCAACATGGAAGACCAGGGAGGGAGACCTGAACTAATCCAGAGGGTTAACAGTTTGATCCAACATGGAAGACCAGGGAGGGAGACCTGAACTAATCCAGAGGGTTAACAGTTTGATCCAACATGGAAGACAAGGGAAGGGGACCTGAACTAATCCAAAGGGTTGACAGTTTGATTCAACATGGAAGACCAGGGAGGGAGACCTGAACTAATCCAGAGGGTTAACAGTTTGATCCAACATGGAAGACAAGGGAAGGAGACCTGAACTAATCCAAAGGGTTAACAGTTTGATCCAACATGGAAGACCAGGGAGGGAGACCTGAACTAATCCAGAGGGTTAACAGTTTGATCCAACATGGAAGACAAGGGAAGGAGACCTGAACTAATCCAAAGGGTTAACAGTTTCACCTTTGATCTCTGCTGTGACACAGGATGTTAACAGATGCAGCTTATCGTGATTTACTCAACTTTCCCTACATTTGCACATAAAATAGGCTGTAGTGTAGACAGACAGTGAATGGATTTGTTTCCACTACCTTAAGGGCTTTACATTACTCTTAAGTTTGACTTGATCACTTAAAGGACAACTCCACCCAAAAACTATATCTTTTGGCATTTGTTTCAATAGTACATTGTTGATATAGTCCCAAAATGTTTTGCATGTCAGCAATCAAGTTTTCAAGATATGTAACTTTCAAAAAACAGAAATCTGGCCCGTAAAATGCATGATGGCCAGATTTCTGTGTTTTGAAAGTTACATATCTTGGAAGGTTGTCTATTATCTCTTAATTACCATTAGTAAATAGAGAAAGAGCAGCTTGTCCTGATTGATAAGTCATTCAATAAACACATACCAAAACATATTGGATTAACCCCAAAAAAAGAACACAAACCAAGTAAATTTTACTCACAAATGACTTTGCATGTATACCAACAAGGTGTGAGTGCTATAAAGTACATTCCTTGAATGATTCGTTCTTCAGTCCACAGCTAGCTACATTGGTGGGCCTTAAAAGGTTGTCAGAATCTGTGGCTCAACTGCTTGAGGGAAAATGTGAATAACAGCGGAAGAACACAATGCATTCGACTAACCACAAGAACACCTCTTTGTTTCTCACAAAGCTAGACATACAGATAGGCTACAGCCACAAAACACTCAAAATAACAACTGTTTGTCTTTCTGTAACAAAACAACATCTGGGCCAAAATAATTGATTAAGGAGGACAACGTGACTTTCAAGCCACAAAGGTGAATGACGTGTACAGTATATATACTGACCCGAGAACATGCAAAGAGAGTTAGGTGGTGTTTCTGGGCTCAGGGGATCCAGCCTCACATGCTATGGTAAAGCCTGGGGCTGGGCCTGAGGTAGAGGCTGAGGTAAGTACTGGGCCTGGGACAATGCTAGTGACCATTGGCCCACTGTGCTCTCAGTATCTGGGCATCACACAGATACCAAAGGCTGCACAAATGACTGCTCCACGCACAGGATCCACACACACACCTGAACATAGAGAGAAATAATGCCATAGCATCATAAAAAAGTAGTTTGAACCTGACATTGGAGGTGATAAAAGACAACAACCTGGCACTTGTCTTTTCCTACTAGCACTGACTGTGCTGATATTTTCGTTATTGAGATAGTGTACTGACTACGACTGTGAAATGTGCTTGTCTCACCTACCTGTCTTAAGATGAAAGCACCCCCCCGGGCTGCTGCGTCAGACTGGGCTCAGTTACCACCAGCTAAACCTCCCCTGGGCTCTGACCCACATCACTACTTTGAGACTGGAGGGGAGAGGGATGGGTGGAGAGGGAGAGATATAGTGGGGGACGGGGATAGGAGGTATCATTCACATATTAGCCAATATCATAATAAAGAGAACAAGAGAGAAAGGGAGAGGGGATCAGTCATTACTGCAGATTAATAGAGAGAGAGAGAGAGAGAGAGAGAGAGAGAGAGAGAGAGAGAGACACAGAGAGACAGAGAGAGACAGGGAGGGAGAGAGAGACAGAGACAGAGAGGGAGAGAAAGAAATGGGTGTGAGAGACTATGAGCTTACTTGGAAAGTACAATTCTAAGTGTGCTGTCTCAAGTACAATTCCTTATGTGCTGCCTCAATAGACACACACACACACACACACACACACACACACACATACTGCTGACTCCAGTCCCTTAGGCAGTGTAAGACACTTATCAAGTGTCTTAGTGAATAAACACATTTCTGTCTAACTGTTTGTGCATCAAATAAAAAGCACAAGGCTCTGCTGGATCAGTGTGGTTGCTCTGATTCATTTATTTGATGACTGACATGAAAAAGAGTGGTATAGACAGAAAGCATTGGACTTTGCCACTCACTTTGTTCTGGGCTATTACTGTTTCTCCCTCCCAGAGGTCAAAGGTTTCACAGATCAATGGAAAAGAATGCCTGGTAGATATATTAGTATGCATACAGATAGTGAAGGCTGCTCTCTACGTCAGTTGTTGCCTCTTGTCTTATCAACAGTCAGTTGAAATCACCAGCGTCTGTCCACCACAACAGGACGTGATCATGTTCCTGTCAACTCTTCAGTTGATTTACATCTAACGTCTCTAATAAGATACATATCACAGATGACAGTTTCTCAGTGATGTCTATACATTCTTATTGAATTCCAAGATGCATTTGAAAGTACCTGCATTCTTTGTGGATGACAGCTACAGCGATGGCTGCTGAGCTCACACTGAAACATTAAACAGGTAGTTACTTACTACAATTCATATTTGATTTCTACAGGTTCAACAAAGAGTCAGAGTAAAGGAAAAATGTGTAATCTGGTGTTAACAAAACAATACATGTTTGGAGGAATAGTTGGGGAGGTAAAAACAAGGAGGAGAGATGAAAGCATCTCAAACTGTTGAGTTGGGTTAGACTTCAGTTTTGTGTGTGTGTGTGTTTGTGTGTGTGTGTGTGTGTGTGTCACTAGTTACCTGCAGTATGTCTCAGGGTTTGTTGTGTAGGAGGCAGGTATAGAGGGGATAAAAGCTGTCGACTTCCAAGGTCTTTGCTGTGTGAACATAAAAGAGATTGACTTCTGACACTCTGTTCAGAGGTGCTAAGTACTGTCGGCAGGCAAACGTTTGACAATCCTACCGGTGTGTCTGAGCTTTAATTCAGTCAGTACAGAGAGTTTGCATAGGCAGCTTCTTATGCTCACATAAATGAACCATAATACCATGGGTTCTCAATATAAATTACAGGGGTGTCACAGGTGACCAGAGACTGTCTATCAGGTTAAAGAGTCTGTTATACCTGTGAGAAAGAAGACGAAGAAGACCGTGAGGTACAAGCTATACAGAGAGGGAGGTGTAACAACATCACAGTTCGTTTCACTTCTATGGAATCACAGATCTGTTAAGGCAGGGTACTTTATAGTTTCACAGAATCAACAGAAAGCATGCTGAGACTGGTGCGATACACACACACCTTCCTTTATCACTATCAATCTCACACACACTGAAAAGTGGAACATAGAACAAACACCCTATGTAAATCACACACAAAAACAAGTATGGCTTCTATTGGTTTCAATGGACAGTTTTGATGGCTGAGGGTCTGGATGTTGCAAAACCTGGAAAAAAAGCGATAGCATCCCCACCCCAAAACCAAAATAAATGAAACTTGTTCTTGTTGAGTTCAGGACCACCAGTTAGTCAGTGTGGGAAAGGTGGAGTTGGTGTTGCTAGTCCTCCTCATGCTGTCACTCAGTCTGTTGTTAGGAACCAGTTCCCCAGGTCCTAATCACAGGGTATCTGTGTACATAACTGGCTCTGCAGCCCAGGCTGGTCCAACAGGTCAGGGTAAAGACTGAGCTCACCTCACACATTATTTTGTTACTGAGATCTGATTGTAGCGTTATTGTAGCTTTCTACATGTGGGAGTATGTGAGTACTGAAAAGGGGGAGTCAAGGACAACACTAACATTTATCATAAACTGACTGAACATCATATCAGCGTTATGTAATTGTTGATTCAGTGATGGTTAAAATGTGGAGGTTTTTAAGTGCCAACAAATTATTAATAACACTTGTTTAAGCCTTGATAGACAGGCTTTTTAAAAGATTGAACACCAGCTATTGTATATGACATGGATGTTTTCTTTGGCACAGAGTATAAGATGGTGGCTACATGTGTTTGGCGCAATCCCAAATTGACCACCAAACCCTACGCACTTCTGGAGATCTGAGAGGATTTAACAGGTGTATGCAATATGGTTATCACACCACCTTGACCTCTGATAGGCTAGTTGGAAGTTTCACCGTATTGCTTTCACCTGTCCAATCCTCTCAGATCTCCACATGTGCACAGGGCTTAGGGGTCGATTTGGGATTGGGCCTTTGTTTTTGCTCCTGAAGGTGATATATCCATCATGGCTGACTGTAGACAACACCCTGCGGCATTATGGGATGCACTCTAACCCCTCCTCTAAATGTCCCAACACCAGTTCCTAAGCTGTTACTAATCTGAGCTCCTGACTGTGGAAAGTAACTCATAGGTCCAGTGTGTGCACCGATGATGTATCACTTTACATGTAAACATGGGACAGTGACATGGCAGGATGATCAGTGGGCGGCCATCTTGAACTCAGGATGGAAAGTTCTTATGAGAGGTACATAGGTTAAATGAGTGCAGTGGAAACTGTCCATGGCTTTCATATTGGCGACACATTTGGCAGCTATTGATCATTCACAGTTCACACCTGTTTTTGTAGCTTTAGCTTCAGGCTCGGATTTCAGATATCACAGGCCTTAGTCCAGAGCTGTGTTGGCCCTGCTAGGGAGACTCGCAAATAATCACCAAAATCTTAATAAATACATGTGTACAGGAAAATACAAACCTTGGGCTAACAATAGTCTGTAGCCCTAAGTTGAAGTTCAGGTGAAACGGCCTACATTAGATGGTGTGTATGTGTGTGTCTGTGTGTGTGTGTGAGAATCTGTGTCCGTAGGTGTGTGTGCGACTCTCTTCGACCTCCTGGTGTAGAGGTGAAGGAGGTCCTGGCAGGGTGTGGAGCTGGACACTGAACATCCCCTAGCCGTCCTGGACCAGCGCACACAGCCTGGGACCAATCCACATAGGAACAGGGAGAATGGAGTGAAATAAATTGAGGGTTGCAAGAAAAGGTTGTCGTTTGCCAGTCCATTGACTATCATCTATAATCTGTATTCATATAATAATTTATGTTGGTGATGGCGTAATAATATAATATTAATTGAACAAACATTCTTAACCAAACCCATTGCTTTGAACCAAACCCAAAACCACTGCTTTGAACCAAACCCAAACCCTCTGCTTTGTGAATAGGGTTTATGTTGAATTGTGTGAGGTTGGTGGCTGGTTTGTCAGGCTGGCTGCTGAGAGAGAGGACCTTTGGCCTAGTAAACAAGATGTGCTGCTCTGCTACTGCATACTGCTGCTCCCAGTGACCAAGGAGTAGAAGGACATAGCAGGAGGAGATACTAGGACTAACAGATGGATATCAAAGAGAGTTAGCAGGAGGAGTTACTAGGACTCACAGAGGGATATCAGAGGGAGTCAGCAGGATGAGTTACTAGGACTCACAGAGGGATATCAGAGAGTCAGCAGGATGAGTTACTAGGACTCACAGAGGGATATCAGAGGGAGTCAGCAGGATGAGTTACTAGGACTCACAGAGGGATATCAGAGGGAGTCAGCAGGATGAGTTACTAGGACTCACAGAGGGATATCAGAGGGAGTCAGCAGGATCAGTTACTAGGACTCACAGAGGGAGTTAGCAGGAGAAGTTACTAGGACTCACAGAGGGATATTAGAGGGAGTCAGCAGGAGGAGTTACTAGGACTCACAGAGGGATATCAGAGGGAGTCAGCAGGATGAGTTACTAGGACTCACAGAGGGAAATCAGAGGGAGTAAGCAGGATGAGTTACTAGGACTCACAGAGGGATATCAGAGGGAGTCAGCAGGATGAGTTACTAGGACTCACAGAGGGAGTTAGCAGGAGAAGTTACTAGGACTCACAGAGGGATATCAGAGGGAGTCAGCAGGAGGAGTTACTAGGACTCACAGAGGGATATCAGAGGGAGTCAGCAGGATGAGTTACTAGGACTCACAGAGGGATATCAGAGGGAGTCAGCAGGATGAGTTACTAGGACTCACAGAGGGAGTTAGCAGGATAAGTTACTAGGACTCACAGAGGGATATCAGAGGGAGTCAGCAGGATGAGTTACTAGGACTCACAGAGGGATATCAGAGGGAGTCAGCAGGATGAGTTACTAGGACTCACAGAGGGATATCAGAGGGAGTCAGCAGGATGAGTTACTAGGACTCACAGAGGGAGTTAGCAGGAGAAGTTACTAGGACTCACAGAGGGATATCAGAGGGAGTCAGCAGGATGAGTTACTAGGACTCACAGAGGGATATCAGAGGGAGTCAGCAGGATGAGTTACTAGGACTCACAGAGGGAAATCAGAGGGAGTCAGCAGGATGAGTTACTAGGACTCACAGAGGGATATCAGAGGGCGTCAGCAGGATGAGTTACTAGGACTCACAGAGGGATATCAGAGGGAATTAGCAGGAGGAGTTAGTAGGAGGAGTTAATATGAGGAGTTAGCAGTAAGTTTTGCAGAATGAGATGGCAGAAGGAGATAGGAGTCAGCCCTTCAAGTCCAGACACAGCCCCTGTACTTACCAGTCCTAAGAGGGAGGTGAAAGACAGGTTAAAGACAACAGGGAGGGGACTGCTTCTCTTAGTGCTCTATGCCCTCCATTAGGAGAGAGGGAGGAAAAACAGGGGGAGGAGGAGGAGGAGAAGGGATAGGCTCGTAACAGACAAATGTTCAATTTTTGTTTTCCAGACACTAGGAACGTTTTGAGTGTGTTGGTTTCCATTCTAATCACCTGATTGGATATATAAACGGTGTTGGTAAACATTGGTCTGTCTGTGTTCATTTCAAGGGACCTGAAAATATCTCACTACATTCTTCACATCACATTACTTTCCTAGGGAACGGTATAGTGTTTAATTAAGGTGTTGTCTTAACTTATTTGGTAGTTGACAATTACCAATCTAAATCCTACTCAAGTATAGGAGACAATGGATGAGTCCAATAAACAAAGAAGATATATCAGTCTACTACACTCTTTGGCAAAGTTTCAATTACTCAATAAGGCAAATAAGGTAATCATCATCCATGCGTATACTGTCATTATTGATAAGAGTATATACCTATCAGAGAATAGTTATGTGACAATTTTATTTTAATAATATTTTTTAATTTAAAAAAATTAAATAAAAATCCACTGCATATGCAAACTTACACATACGAACAACCATTTAAAGACACACACAAACAATGACTACATCTTATCTGCCCAGACCCACATGCTCACACTCCCATCCGTAGTGCCTGCATTATTGTTTGCCACTTGGCCTAACATTGTATCAATTTGTTTTTCCTTGGTCACCCATGCTACAGTTGAAGTCGGAAGTTTACATACTCCTTAGCCAAATACATTTAAACTCAGTTTTTAACAATTCCTGACATTTAATCCAAGTAAAAATTCCCTGTCTTAGGTCAGTTAGGATCACCACTTTATTTTAAGAATGTGAAATGTCAGAATAATAGTAGAGAGTGATTTATTTCAGCTTTTATTTCTTTCATCATATTCCCAGTGGGTCAGAAGTTTACATACACTCAATTAGTATTTGGTAGCATTGCCTTTAAATTGTTTAATTGGGCCAAACGTTTCGGGTAGCCTTCCACAAGCTTCCCACAATAAGTTGAGTGAATGTTGGCCCATTCCTCCTGACAGAGTTGGTGTAACTGAGTCAGGTTTGTAGGCCTCCTTGCTCGCACACACTTTTTCAGTTCTGCCCACAAATGTTCTATAGGATTGAGGTCAGGGCTTTGTGATGGCCACTCCAGTACCTTGACTTTGCTGTCCTTAAGCCATTTTGCTACAACTTTGGAAGTATGCTTGGGGTCATTGTCCATTTGGAAGACCCATTTGCGACCAAGCCTTGACTTCCTGACTGATGTCTTGAGATGTTGCTTCAATATGTCCACATAATGTTCCTACCTCATGGTGCCATCTATTTTGTGAAGTGCACCAGGCCCTCCTGCAGCAAAGCACCCCCACCACATGATGCTGCTACCCCCGTGCTTCACGGTTGGGATGGTGTTCTTCGGCTTGCAAGCCTCCCCCTTTTTCCTCCAAACATATTGATGGTCATTATGGCCAAACAGTTCTATTTTTGTTTCATCAGACCAGAGAACATTTCTCCAAAAAGTACGATCTTTGTCCCCATGTGCAGTTGCAAACCGTAGTCTGGCTCTTTTATAGCGGTTTTGGAGCAGTGACTTCTTTCTTGCTGAGCGGTCTTTCAGGTTATGTTGATATAGGACTCGTTTTGCTGTGGATATAGATACTTTTGTACCTGTTTCCTTCAGCATCTTCACAACGTCCTTTGCTGTTGTTCTGGGATTGATTTGCACTTTTCGCACCAAAGTACATTCATCTCTAGGAGACAGAACGCGTCTCCCTCCTGAGTGGTATGACAGCTGCGTGGTCCCATGGTGTTTATACTTGGGTACTATTGTTTGTACAGATGAACGTGGTACCTTCAGGTGTTTGGAAATTGCTCCCAAGGATGAACCAGACTTGTGGAGGTCTAAAAAAAAATTCTGAGGTCTTGGCTGATTTCTTTTGATTTTCCCATGATGTCAAGCACAGAGGCACTGAGTTTGAAGGTAGGCCTTGTAATACATCCACAGGTACACCTCCAATTGACTCAAATGATGTAAATTAGCCTATCAGAAGCTTCTAAAGCCATGACATAATTTTCTGGAATTTTCCAAGCTGTTTAAAGGCACAGTCATCTTAGTGTATGTAAACTTCTGACCCACTGGAATAGTGATACAGTGAATTATAAGTGAAATAATCTGTCTGTAAACAATTGTTGGAAAAATGACTTAGTTTGTTAACAAGAAATTTGTGGAGTGGTTGAAAAACGAGTTTTAATGACTCCAACCTAAGTGTATGTAAACTCCCGACTTCAACTGTATATCAATATTTCAATAATAAATCATTTGATTTTTCCATTGTGTTAATGATGGCGGATTAATTGATTTCCAAGTTTTTAGTCCATGTTTTTTCAAGATGAGTGATGAGACGAGAATCGTCCAGCCAATTAGCTATCTCACTACTCCCCCATGTACCATGCCTTGAAACGAAGTAGACAGACGGATTAAAAGTAAGTTTACATTGTAATACTTCTGAGTCAACGTTTTAGCTCCGCCCACAACTTCTGGACTTTTATGATTTATACACAAACAAACAATGAAGGCAGGGACAGAGAAGCAGTCTAATATTAAATTGTTTACAGTGACACTAAATATAGTGTTGACATGTCTCCTGTTACAGCTAGTATGTCTTTGTGCTGTAGTCAAGACATTTGTGCATTTGTGTATCTTAGTTCATATTAGTTACCAAACACATATTTATAGCTATATTCATTTGAAAGATTGATCATTTTGGGTGGAACTAAATAAAAAGACCCGTTACTCTCGGATTTAAACTGACAATCACTTCTCATTTTTGAATGTTAACAAAATTGACTTGAAATCAGAGTCTGATCCAGAATAGCTCACTTTGTTCACAATGGCCAGTCTAAACTAAGCCAAAACAAGTTAAGAATGTTATCGACAGCAGAGCAGGTTCAAACCTGAAGACCTAAAGTGAGTATATAGAGATAGTTGGGGAGAGGGGTGAGAGAGAGAGAGAGAGAGAGAGAGAGAGAGAGAGAGAGAGAGAGAGAGAGAGAGAGAGAGAGAGAGAGAGAGAGAGAGAGAGAGAGAGAGAGAGAGAGAGAGAGAGAGAGAGAGAGAGAGAGAGAGAGAGAGAGAGAGAGAGAGAGAGGAGTCTCTTGGTATTACCATCTTGACATAAACAACCACCCACCCACCCAGCCTCTAAACTAAAACTATCCCCCATTCAGCCTTCTCCAGAACCACTTCCTCAAACAGTCACAGGCTGATTTTGGGAATTTGTGAGCAATCACAGGAATTCTCAGCAACTCGGGGGTTCTTCCAGGAATTAAGATCCATTGAGCACACATACCTCCTCACACATTGACTCCCCCACACACCCCTTGGCAGGCCCCACAGTAAGTAAGCGACCCACACACTAAGAACACAGCCGAGAGGCCTCATTGGCAGGAGGTGTGGAGGCGGGATTCCTTCCTCTGTGCAGTCCACCAATCATGTCACAGAGTGTGATAAACATGCATGTAACTGGATCCCTGCAGCACATTGTGTTCCCTGCTCTACTGCGAAAATACCCACCCTCCTCCTCCTCCTCCTTTCCTCCCCTCTCCTCTCTCTCTCCCTCCTTCTCCTCACTCCCCTCCTCTCCCCCTTCATCCTCTTCTCCCGCCCATCTTGTCCTCCTCTCTCCCTCCTCTCTTCGCTACTCCTCACTCCCTCTCTGCAAACAGTTAATCTTCTTGTTTATTCTATTCCGAATTTACTGGAACTAAACATCTTCTTCTTCGAGCATAAATAAAATCCTGGATTCCTCTGTCCCATGTGTATGTGAAAGGAACAGTCTACAAATCCAACAACAACAGGACCAGAGAAAATTAGCTGAACAGAAGAGTGAGTCATATATATTGGGGACTGAGTACAAGGTCTTCAGGTCACCCATCCTACTTCCTTTAGCCAGACCAGGGACAGGCAACTTCGATGGGGGTGGGGGCAACAAAAAAATCGGAACTCATCATGAGGGGACACAGTGGCTCGCGGGTTTGCAAACCCACATCCATACCCACACATGCAGTCAGGGCGGCACATTTTGCCCACTTTGGCCTTTTGGGGGTCCAAAGTGAAATTTTGTTGGGCCAAACCTTGTGAGAAAAACACTTTAGCGTCCCCCTTATTAATAGCGGAGAGAAATTTTTTAGTTTTAAAGTTAATTTCCTGCAATTCTACACAGTTTGCCATAGGGTGGAGAGAAACATTAGCAGTTTTTTTTATATAATATCTTAGTGAGAGTGACTAACAAAATCAATGGGGGCTCCCCGGTCGGTAATCAGACCATGTTTACTACAAGTTTAGATAGCTTGCCACTAGACTAACTTACTAATATAAAAAATGTTAGCAGACATAGGCTAATTTGGTGACTGTCAGTGACTGACAGAAAAAAAATGTTTATGCACAACCAAATGTTGAAATTGTAGCTTGTGTATTCTAAGAGGTTCTAACTCTCAACAGTAAGTTGAGACCACGACTGAGTTTATTCGTGGGCCTACAAAAGGGGGGCTGCGGCGGCCGCCAGTTGCCCATCCCTGAGCTAGACGACTTAAGGGGGCCATTGGGCCAGACTAGGCCTACATTGGGTTATAGACTAGGCCTACATTACACTAACATACAGTACCAGTCAAAAGTTTGGACACACTTACTCATTAACTGGCTTTTCTTTATTTTTAATATTTTCTACATTGTAGAATAATAGTGAAGACATCACAACTATGAAATAACACATAAGGAATCATGTAATAACCAACAAAAAGTGTTAAACAAATCTAAATATATTTTATATTTGAGATTCTTCAAAGTAGCCACCCTTTGCCTTGACGAACTACAAAAATCTCTAAAACTGGAAACACTTATCTCCCTCACTAGCTTTAAGCACCAGCTGTCAGAGCAGCTCACAGATTACTGCACCTGTACATAGCCCATCTATAATTTAGCCCAAACAACTACCTCTTCCCCTACTGTATTTATTTATTTTGCTCCTTTGCACCCCATTATTTCTATTTCTACTTTGCACTTTCTTCCACTGCAAATCTACTATTCCAGTGTTTTACTTGCTATATTGTATTTACTTAGCCACCATGGCCTTTTTTGCCTTTACTCCCTTATCTCACCTCATTTGCTCACTTTGTATATAGACTTATTTTTCTACTATATTATTGACTGTATGTTTGTTTTACTCCATGTGTAACTCTGTGTTGTTGTATGTGTCAAACTGCTTTGCTTTATCTTGGCCAGGTCGCAATTGTAAATGAGAACTTGTTCTCAACTTGCCTACCTGTGTAACAAGGGTCATTTAAAGGAGACCAAGGCGTAGCGTGTATAGTGCTCATTCTTTTCTTTAATGAAAAAAACACTTAAACAAAACAACAAATGACCGACAACAGTTCCGTAAGGTACACTTGACAAAACGGAAAACAACTACCCACACATGAAAAACAGGCTGCCTAAGTATGGCTTCCAATCAGAGACAACGATAGACAGCTGCCTCTGATTGGAAACCATACCTGGCCAAAACATAGAAAACAAAAACATAGAAATAGAAATCTAGAAAACCCCACATTGAAACAGAAAACCAAAACCACCCAAAACACCCACCTGTCACGCCCTGACGACTCTACTATGGAAAATGACCTCTTACAAGGGTCAGGACATGACAACCTGGTTAAATAAAGGTGAAATAAATAAAAATGACAGCTTTGCACACTTTTGGCATTCTCTCAACCAGCTTCACGAGGAATGCTTTTCCAACAGTCTGAAGGAGTTCCAACATATGCTGAGCACTTGTTGGCTGCTTTTCCTTCACTCTGTGGTCCAACTCATCCCAAACCATATCAATTGGGTTGAGGTCGGGTGACTGTGGAGGCCAGGTCATCTGATGCAGCACTCCATCGCTCTCCTTGGTCAAATAGCCCTTACACAGCCTGGAGGTGTGTTTTGGGTCATTGTCCTGTTGAAAAACAAATGATATTCCCACTAAGCGCAAACCAGATGGGACAGCGTATCGCTGCAGAAGACTGTGGTAGCCATGCTGGTTAAGTGTGCCTTGAATTCTAAATAAATCACTGACAGTGTCACCAGCAAAGCACCCCCACACCATCACATCTCCTCATCCATGCTTCACGGTGGAAACCACACATGCGGAGATCATCCGTTCACGTACTCTGCATCTCACAAAAACACTGCAGTTGGAACCAAAAATCTCAAATTTGGACTCATCAGACCAAGGACAGATTTCCACCGGTCTAATGTCCATTGCTTGTGTTTCTTGAACCAAGCAAGTCTCTTCTTATTATTGGTGTCCTTTAGAATTGGTTTCATTGCAGTATTTCGACCATGAAGGCCTGATTCACGCAGTCTCCTCTGAACAGTTGATGTTGAGATGTGTCTGTTACTTAAACTCCGTGAAGAATTTATTTGGACTACATCCTGAGGTGCAGTTAACTCTAATGAACTTATCCTCTGTAGCAAAGGTAACTCTGGGTCTTCCTTTCCTGTGGCGGTCCTCATGAGAGCCAGTTTCATCGTAGCGCTGCATTGGTTTTTGCGACTGCGCTTGAAGATACTGTTACATTTCTTGAAATTTTCCAGATTGGCTGACCTTCATGTCTTAAAGTAATGATGTGCTGTCGTTTCTCTTTGCTTATTTGTCCTGTTCTTGGTTTTTTATGAAATAGGGCTATCTTCTGTATACCATTCCTACCTTGTCACAACATAACTGATAAGCTCAAACGTATTAAGAAGGAAAGAAATTCCACAAACTAACTTTTAACAAGGCACACCTGTTAATTGAAATGCATTCCAGTTGACTACCTTATGAAGCTGGTTGAGAGAATGCCAAGAGTGTGCAAAGCTGTCATCAAGGCAAAGGGTGGCTACTTTGAAGAATCTCAAATATAAAATATATTTTGATTTGTTTAACACTTTTTTGGTTACTACATGATTCCATATGTGTTATTTCAAAGTGATGATGTCTTCACTATTATTCTACAATGTAGAAAATAGTAAAAATAAAGAAAAACCCTTGAATGAGTAGGTATGTCCAAACTTTTGACTGGTACTGTATATTTAAAAAAATATATACTCCGCTCCCAATCCATCAATAACGATTTCTTAAAACAAACACTAAATAAAAAAACAGAACCAAGAGTCCTTCAAATATTGCATTACTACACCCAAAAAACACATGACAACATTATCATTTCAGTTGACTAAATGGAAACAATATTTTCAAATTGGGCAAATTCCTATTACTCAACATTGGACACTGGATAACAGGCTCAAGCAGAGAGGCAGACAGGCAGGGGTTTAATCTGAAATCCCAGACCTCAATGCCATATCCCATATCCTTGACCCCCCATCTGAGCCAGCTCAATCTGGTTGTGGACTAGTGAGGCTGAAGCCTGTGCATTGTGTTCCAATATGTGCGTGCTTGTGCCTGTGTGTGTGTGTTTCCTTTGAGAGGAGGTGTTTGTTTATCAGCGGTAGCAGCATGGCAGGAGCAGAGGTGTCAAATTATTACTGCCGGTCAGGTGACAGCTTAGTCAGCTGACCGGGACTCTCCCCTTCCTTATACCCTAACATACCACTCCAGTCCTCACGTGTGCCTCACTGTGTTCCCAACGCACAGACACACAGACACCCCGCCCCAAAAACCACAGTCGTACTTTTCAGCAGCAGGATAGAACAAAAACAACAGGCCAGGGGAGGGCCAGAGAAGGGAACAAAAGGTCATATACTACATGCATGCGTAAGGCAGGCAGGCCAGGGTTGGGCTGAAGTGTGCTAGTGTGTTCATTAACCAACACGACAAGACTTTAAAGTCATTGGGAGTACTAAAAGTAATAAAGCATGGTAGCGATTCAACAATATGACTCCTAAACAAACATAATACTGCAAATGGCAGAAGCCATGCTCTCACATCCCAGCACTTTATTCCTTCCAATGCAATTTGTATATATATATACTGTAGATGTATGGTTTTTATGTTTGTCTGTTTTAAAACTGCTGCAAGCCATTTCCCATTGTGGGATAATAAAGTGAACTACAACTAGTACTTTTAACGACCGTCCCTTCCATCTTGAGCTCCAGTCCAGGGTCCATATTCAGGCAACTGTCAAGCCTGCCTAAAATAAAACAATAAAAAGCTATCCCCTAAAGCAAATACCCATTGCTCTCTGAACAACGGAATTAAATGGACATATGGGGGTGTAATGAGATAGCCGATGTGTTAGACGATTCTCTTCTCATCACTCATCTTGAAAAAAAGTGTCATAAAATGTGGAAATCAATCAATCCGCCATCATTAACACAATGGAAAAATCGAATTATTTATTATTTAAATATTGAAAGTGCCTGGACTACGAAGAGAAACAAAATGGTGCAGTTTCAGGCCATGTGGCAAACAATAATGCAGGCACTAGGGATGGGGGTGTGAGCCTGCGGGTCTGGGCAGATGAGAAGTAGTCGTGTGTGTGCGTCTGTAAGTTGTTGTTCGTTTGTATTTGGTATGATTTTTTTTAAATAAAAACATTAACAATAAAACATTATAAAAATCAATAAATGGAAATTGGTTTCATGTAGGCTGCCATTTAATCAAAGGTTAGAGTGGGCATTACTGGGCATCCCCTCCCTCATCTCTGGGATGCTGCAGCCCAGCCAGGCCTCAACGGGACCCTCCCTAGAGCTCCACAACACAGCATGCTGTCTTTAGTTCCAGAGAATTGGCCTGGTGGAGCACAACTCACAGCACAGCAGGGCTGGATTAAATTAGAAATGTTTGTGTCCTTTGTCAAGCAATGCCATATGGCTGGAGAGTGGAGACAGAGAGAGCCCTCTGTGGAGGGGGTCTGTTCAGTTAGCAAAAGCTAGAAACTTAACTGGGGCACATGTTGCCACCAAGGAGAGCCAAGGCAAATGTCAGAGAAGAGGCAGAGAAACTTGCTGCAGAAAATAATCATTGAGGGCAGGGTTACACATTTTGGGGAATATTCAGAGGTGGAAACTTTCCGTAGGAATTAACGAGAATACATGGGAACATATGGGAATTAACGGGAATATATGCAAATTAATATTATAACCATTTAAATGTAGATGTTTTTTGCATTGGATATATTTACCATATCATATGGAGAAAGAAATATAAACCTTTACCTTATCATAAGTAGACATAATTGCAAATTATTAAATCCTTCCAATATAAATGTTAAAAACAATTTAGTTACAAATTGAACTTTAATTAAATGAGTTGACTCTTCACATGGGATGATTTCACTGAGCAACAAAAGAAAGGGAATATTGAATGATCCCCAATGATGCATCGCATCTCCCAAAAACGTTATCAACATACATCTGTAAAATGATAGTCTAGGAACTAAAGCTTTGGTTGTCTTCCTCTCAGGCTTCCATGTCTTCTCCCTGGACCTCCTCAATGTCCAACTCTTGAAAATCAGACTCTGAGGCCTCATCTTCACTGTCACTTTCCAACCTTGTTGAGGATGGCTCGTTGTCAGGCTAAAAAAGCCTCAAATTTGCCCTGATGGCCACCAATTTTTCAACCCTTGTATTGGTCAGCCTGTTGCGTGCTTTGGTGTGTGTGTGTTCCCAAACATGGACCAGTTGCGCTCTGAAACAGCTGATGTTGGTGGGATTTGGAAGATGATGGAAGCAACAGGGGAAAGAGCCTCAGATCCACAAAGTCCCTTCCACCAGGTGGCTGATGAGATATGTTGGCACGACTGCCATTTTGCATCTCCATCCCAAAGCCCTTGCTTGGAAGTGTACTTCGCCAGACTGCCAAGAAAGTTGCCCTCATCCAGGCCAAGGTGGCAAGACATGGTAATGATGACACCATAGGCCTTGTTGAACCAGACAGGATGCTCTTGCCAGCATACTCGGGGGTCCAACATGTACGCTGCGGCGTGTGTGGGCTTCAGGCAGAAGTCTTCACGCTTTTTGATGTACTTTAGAACTGCAGTTTCCTCTGCTTGGAGCAACAATGAAGTTGGCAGGGCAGTACGGATTTCTTCTCTTACATCTGCAAGCAGAGTCTGAACATCAGACAGGATGGCATTGTCTCCCTCAATCCGTGCAATGGCTACTGCTATACTGCCCTACCAAGCAAAAAGGCAGTAACTTGGTAGGGCAGTATAGATTTCAGGAGTTTCAGGGTGCTTACCACTCTCTCCCAAAATACATCATCCTGGAGGATCCTCTTGATGAGGCTGTCCATATCGGCAGACTGTGATATGGCCATTTCTTGGAGAGACTCCTTCCCCTATATGAGACTGTCAAACATGACAACACCACCCCAACGGGTGTTGCTGGGCAGCTTATTCTTCTCACTTTGCTTTGGTGAGGTAGATTGCTGCTATAACTTGATTACCCTTCACATACTTAACCATTTCCTTGGCTCTCTTGTAGAGTGTATCCATTGTTTTCAGTGCCATGATGTCCTTGAGGAGCAGATTCAATGCATGAACAGCACAGCCAATGGGTGTGATGTGAGGGTAGGACTCCTCCACTTTAGACCAAGCAGCCTTCATGTTCACAGCATTGTCTGTCACCAGTGCAAATATCTTCTGTGGTCCAAGGTAGAGGTCGACCGATTTTAATCGGACTGGCCGATTAATTACAACCGATTTCAAGTTTTCATAACAATCGGTAATCGGTATTTTTGGCCACCGATTTTTAAAAAAATAAATATTTTTAACTAGGCAAGTCAGTTAATGACGGCCTAGGAACGGTGGGTTAACTGCCTTGTTCAGGGGCAGAACGACAGATTTGTACCTTGTCAGCTTGGTGATTCAATCTTGCAACCTTACGGTTAACTAGTCCAACGCTCTAACCACCTGCTTTACATTGCACTCAACGAGGAGCCTGCCTGTTACGCGAATGCAGTAAGAAGCCAAGGTAAGTTGCTAGCTAGCATTAAACTTATCTTATAAAAAACAATCAATCAATCAATCAATCATAATCACTAGTTAACTACACATAGTTGATGATATTACTAGTTTATCTAGCCTGTCCTGTGTTGCATATAATCGATGCGGTGCGCATTCACGAAAAAGGACTGTCGTTGCTCCAACTTGTACTTAACCATAAACATCAATGTCTTTCTTAAAATCAATACACAAGTATATATTTTTAAACCTGCATATTTAGTTAATATTGCCTGCTAACATGAATTTCTTTTAACTAGGGAAAATGTGTCACCTCTGCAACAGAGTCAGGGTATATGCAGCAGTATGGGCCGCCTGGCTCATTGCGAACTGTGTGAATACTATTTCTTCCTAACAAAGACAGCCAACTTCGCCAAACGGGGGATGATTTAACAAAAGCGCATTTGCGAAAAAAGCACAATCGTTGTACGACTGTACCTAACCATAAACATCAATGCCTTTCTTAAAATCAATACACAGAAGTATATATTTTTAAACCTGCATATTTAGCTAAAAGAAATCCAGGTTAGCAGGCAATATTAACCAGGTGAAATTGTGTCACTTCTCTTCCGTTCATTGCACGCAGTCAGGGTATATGCAACAGTTTGGGCCGCCTGGCTCGTTGCGAACTAATTTGCCAGAATTTTATGTAATTATGACATAACATTGAAGGTTGTGCAATGTAACAGGAATATTTAGACTTATGGATGCCACCCGTTAGATAAAATACGTAACGGTTTGTAACAACTGTCGATGAAGAGAGTGGACCAAGGTGCAGCGGAGTTAGTGTTCATCATATTTAATATTTAAACGGAACACTATACAACTACAAAACAAGAAACTGACAGCCAAACAGTCCTGTCAGGTGAAACACAATGACAGAAACAATTACCCACAAAACCCCAACGGAAAAACATGCACTTATGTGTGACTCCCAATCAACAACAACGAACTTCAGCTGTGCCTGATTGGGAGCCACACACGGCCCAAAAAAAGAACATAGAACGCCCACCCAATGTAACACCCTGGCCTAACCAAAATAAAGAACAAAAAACCCCTCTCTATGGCCAGGGCGTTACAGTACCCCCCCCCCCCCAAGGTGCGGACTCCGGCCGCAAAACCTGACACTGAAGGGGAGGGTCCGGGTGGGCCTTCTTACGGCGGCGGCTCAGGTGCGGGACGTGGCCTCTCCCCCACCCTTGGCCTCGCCCTCTTAGGTGGCGCACCTGGCCGCGCCGAAAGTCTGGTGGGTGACCCTGACTTCGCCCGGCTGGCGGGCGTCCCTTGCTGCGCCCGGCTGGCGGGCGGCGATGGCTGCGCCCGGCTGGCGGGCGACCCTTGCTGCGCCTGACTGGCGGATGACCCTGGCTGCGCCCGGCTGGCGGGCGGTGATGGCTGCGCCCAGCTGGCGGGCCACTCTGGCAGATCCGGACCGGCGGGCCACTCTGGCAGATCCGGACCGGCGGGCCACTCTGGCAGATCCGGACCGGCAGGCCACTCTGGCAGATCCCGACCGGTGGGCCACTCTGGCAGATCCGGACCGCTCCTGACTGGCGGGCGGCTCTGGTGACTCCTGACTGGCGGGCGGCTCTGGCGACTCCTGACTGGCGGGCGGCTCTGGCAGCTCCTGACTGGCGGGCGGCTCTGGCGACTCCTGACTGGCGGGCGGCTCTGGCGGAACCAGACTGGTGAGGCTGGGCTGACGCACTAGATGCCTGATGCGTGGGGCTGGTACAGGATGTGCCAGTCTGGGCACACGCACCTTAGGGCTAGTGCGGGGAGCGGGAACAGGCCGAGTCAGACTGGGCTGACGCACCTCAGGGCTAGTGCGGGGAGCTGGCCTGGGGCTCCATCCTCGCCCCGCAAAACTGCCCTTGTGCCCCCCCAAAAAAAATTCTTAGGGCTGCCTCTCGGGTTTACTTAGCACCTCCATAGCCCTAGAAATGCTCATTCTCATCTCCGCCCACGTCCATCCTTCTTCCTCGTTCCTCCGCTGCTTGGTCCGAGTTTGGTGGGTAGTTCTGTAACAGCTGTCGTGAGAGAGAGTGGACCAAGGTGCAGCGGAGTTAGTGTTCATCATATTTAATATTTAAACGGAACACTATACAACTACAAAACAAGAAACTGACAGCCAAACAGTCCTGTCAGGTGAACAATGACAGAAACAATTACCCACAAAACCCCAATGGAAAAACATGCACTTATGTGTGACTCCCAATCAACAACAACGAACTTCAGCTGTGCCTGATTGGGAGCCACACCCGGCCCAAAACAAAGAAATACAAAAACATAGAAAAAGAACATAGAACGCCCACCCAATGTAACACCCTGGCCTAACCAAAATAAAGAACAAAAAACCCCTCTCTATGGCCAGGGCGTTACACGGTTCCGTATTTCACTGAACGAATAAACGTGAGTTTCTGGATTCGACCATATTAATGACCTAAGGCTCGTGTTTCTGTGTGTTATTATGTTATAATTAAGTCTATGATTTGATAGAGCAGTCTGACTGAGCGATGGTAGACACCAGCAGGCTCGTAAGTATTCATTCAAACAGCACTTTCGTGCGTTTTGCCAGCAGCCCTCCGCAATGCATTGCGCTGTTTGACTTCAAGCCTGTCAACTCCCAAGATTAGGCTGGTGTAACCAATGTGAAATGGCTAGCTAGTTAGCGGGTGCGCAGTAATAGAGTTTCACACGTCACTCGCTCTGAGACTTGGAAAAGTTGTTCCCCTTGCTCTGCATGGGTAACGCTGCTTCGAGGGTGGCTGTTGTCGATGTGTTCCTGGTTTGAGCCCAGGTAGGAGCGAGGAGAGGGACGGAAGCTATACTGTTACACTGGCAATACTAAAATGCCTATAAGAACATCCAATAGTCAAAGGTATATGAAATACAAATCGTATAGAGAGAAATAGTCCTATAATTCCTATAATAACTACAACCTAAAACTTCTTACCTGGGAATAGTGAAGACTCAGGTTAAAAGGAACCACCAGCTTTCATATGTTCTCATGTTCTGAGCAAGGAACTTAAACATTAGCTTTCTTACATATTGCACTTTTACTTTCTTCTCCAACACTTTGTTTTTGCATTATTTAAACCAAATTGAACATGTTTCATTATTTATTTGAGGCTAAATTGATTTTATTGATGTATTATATTAAGTTAAAATAAGTGTTCATTCAGTATTGTTGTAATTGTCATTATTACAAATAAATAAAATAAAAAACGGCCGATTAATTGGTATCGGCTTTTTTTGGTCCTCCAATAATCGGTATCGGCGTTGAAAAATCTAAATCGGTCGACCTCTAGTCCAAGGTCATTGATGACTGCCTTCAGCTCATCTGCAATATAGAGACCGGTGCGTATGTTGTCCCTTGTGTCTGTGCTATTGTAGAATACTGGTTGAGGGGTGGAGATGATGTAGTTAATTATTCCTTGCCCATGAACATTCGACCACCCATCAGAGATGATTGCAATACAGTCTGCTTTCTCTATGATTTGCTTGACCTTCACTTGAACTCTGTTGAACTCTGCATCCAGCAAATTAGTAGATAAACCATGTCTGGTTGGAGGGGTGTATGCTGGGCAAAGAACATTCAGAAATTTCTTCCAATACACATTGCCTGTGAGCATCAAAGGTGAACCAGTTGCATACACAGCTCGAGCAAGACATTAATCAGCATTTCTCTGACTAGGTTCCTCCATTGAGTCAAAAAAACTTCTGATTCCAGGAGGACCATGAGCTGTTGCTATCGATAAGGTGTCTGATTCATCATTTTCACCTCGAATAGAAGTAGAGGGTCTTTTGGCAGAGGTTGCTTGTTGTGAGCGCTGAGGGAACTTGGCACTTGGCCAGATGATTCTGCATCTTTGTTGCATTCTTCACATAGGATTTGGCACAGTATTTGCAAATGTACACAGCTTTTCCTTCTACATTAGCTCTACACATCATTAGCTCTACACATCAGATAGTGCCCGTGGTATTTTCCTGTAAAGATTAGAAAAAAATGAGTACAAATACAATTCCATGTACAGATAAATAATTAAGCAGTTAGATTAGACAACTCCTTTGTAAGATAAATGTTTTAAAATGAAACGTGTCACGTCTGCTCCCTCTCCAGCCTCTAGGTCACCAGGCTGCTCGTTATGGCGCTAACCTGTCACCATCGTTACGCGCATCTGTGCATAATGACACTCACCCGGACTCCATCACCTCCTTGATTACCTGCCCTTTATATGTCCCTCCCTTTGGTTCCTTCCCCAGGCGTCACTGTTTCTGTTTCATGTCTGTGCGTTGTTTGTGTTTCTTGTTTTGTATTATGTTTCATTTATTGATGAAATTATTCACTCCCTGAACTTGCTTTCCTACTCCCAGCGCACACGTTACAAAATGTATGGAAACAATTAACACTCCTCAGTTAGCAGGCTCAAGCAAGCTAAAACCCACATGATAGCAAAAACAAACTAGCAGAAATTGTTAACAAGTTAGAAATGATTTAAACACACTTTGCTGTAGGCTACTATTTACTAGTTAACAAAAAATCATGTATGTCATATAAAATACACTGCTCAAAAAAATAAAGGGAACACTTAAACAACACAATGTAACTCCAAGTCAATCACACTTCTGTGAAATCAAACTGTCCACTTAGGAAGCAACACTGATTGACAATAAATTTCACATGCTGTTGTGCAAATGGAATAGACAACAGGTGGAAATTATAGGCAATTAGCAAGACACCCCCAATAACGGAGTGGTTCTGCAGGTGGGGACCACAGACCACTTCTCAGTTCCTATGCTTCCTGGCTGATGTTTTGGTCACTTTTGAATGCTGGCGGTGCTTTCACTCTAGTGGTAGCATGAGACGGAGTCTACAACCCACACAAGTGGCTCAGGTAGTGCAGCTCATCCAGGATGGCACATCAATGCGAGCTGTGGCAAGAAGGTTTGCTGTGTCTGTCAGCGTAGTGTCCAGAGCATGGAGGCGCTACCAGGAGACAGGCCAGTACATCAGGAGACGTGGAGGAGGCCGTAGGAGGGCAACAACCCAGCAGCAGGACCGCTACCTCCGCCTTTGTGCAAGGAGGAGCAGGAGAAGCACTGCCAGAGCCCTGCAAAATGACCTCCAGCAGGCCACAAATGTGCATGTGTCTGCTCAAACGGTCAGAAACAGACTCCATGAGGGTGGTATGAGGGCCCGACGTCCACAGGTGGGGGTTGTGCTTACAGCCCAACACTGTGCAGGACGTTTGGCATTTGCCAGAGAACACCAAAATTGGCAAATTCGCCACTGGCGCCTTGTGCTCTTCACAGATGAAAGCAGGTTCACACTGAGCACGTGACAGACGTGACAGAGTCTGGAGACGCAGTGGAGAACGTTCTGCTGCCTGCAACATCCTCCAGCATGACCGGTTTGGCGGTGGGTCAGTCATGGTGTGGGGTGGCATTTCTTTGGGGGGCCGCACAGCCCTCCATGTGCTCGCCAGAGGTAGCCTGACTGCCATTAGGTACCGAGATGAGATCCTCAGACCCCTTGTGAGACCATATGCTGGTGCGGTTGGCCCTGGGTTCCTCCTAATGCAAGACAATGCTAGACCTCATGTGGCTGGAGTGTGTCAGCAGTTCCTGCAAGAGGAAGGCATTGATGCTATGGACTGGCCCGCCCGTTCCCCAGACCTGAATACAATTGAGCACATCTGGGACATCATGTCTCGCTCCATCCACCAACGCCACGTTGCACCACAGACTGTCCAGGAGTTGGCGGATGCTTTAGTCCAGGTCTGGGAGGAGATCCCTCAGGAGACCATCCGTCACCTCATCAGGAGCATGCCCAGGTGTTGTAGGGAGGTCATACAGGCACGTGGAGGCCACACACACTACTGAGCCTCATTTTGACTTGTTTTAAGGACATTACATCAAAGTTGGATCAGCCTGTAGTGTGGTTTTCCACTTTAATTTTGAGTGTGACTCCAAATCCAGACCTCCATGGCTTGATAAATTGGATTTCCATTGATTATTTTTGTGTGATTTTGTTGTCAGCACATTCAACTATGTAAAGAAAAATGTATTTAATGAGATCATTTCTTTCATTCAGATCTAGGATGTGTTGTTTAAGTGTTCCGTTTATTTTTTTGAGCAGTATATATTCACCCCACCCAGTATTGTAATCAAAACTTACCAGAAAGCATGTAGTCCTTGGCTCAGACAGTGTAGTGGTGTGGGCTCAATAGCATCTCATTAGTGTGCAAGATCTTGATTATCAGCTGTACATGTGATGGAAGAATGCTCTGTGCATGCAGAGGGTTACAATTCCATTAAATGGGGATAGTTTAACCAAAATATGCCACAAGACCTAGAATTGCTTTATGTGTATCCCACAAAAAAGGTTCACTGTTGTAAGCTACATTTTGATGAATTTAAGCAAAATTCCCGGGCTTAACTTTCCTTGGAAAATTTCCAGAAGGTTTCCGACCCTTTGCAACCCTAATTGAGGGCATAAACTTTGCATGTGATCGAAAACCAAACTGATATTATACAGTTAAATTCAATCAAATTCAGAGGAGGAAGTACATGGCCTACATGGGTAACACACAGTTTGGTTCTTCAGTAACAAGAGCACCAGATCTCAAAAAAATAAGAAAAGATCAGATGGGAGATCATTGGTTCAAATCCGTCTCGAAAGACCATTAAAAAGAGCTGGATGGGATTTGTACAACAAGATAAGATGTGACGTCTATACTCTACCTGCTTTTGCCTTTATGGAGTGGGAACTGCCAGGGGTAACGTAAACCCTCTGGACTACCATCTGCACCAACCTAGCCTGGCCCTTCTATGGCCTCCAGGAGGGAGTCACACCCCACGCTTTGTGAAGTGCAGGGCAGACCATCAAAGGGATATGATAAATCAAACCTAGGTTCACAGCAATAGAAGAGAAAATAATAGAACTGAATAGAACTTTATTGTCCATCCAAGGTCAGATATCTGCCAGTAAATGTAATGAAACCCAACCTACCTGGTTGACTGTGCTGTCTCCCTCTGGTGAGTTCTTGTTGATCTCCAGCTTGCCAAATGACCTGGTCAGACAGTATGGGATGCATCTCTCTCTACTGGGACCAGGGCCCTGGTGAGGGACATGCTGGCTTGTTTGGTGTCAGAGTAGACCTTCTGGCTGAAGTGTGTTTTGAGAATAACGGTATTAGGTTCACTCTCGATCATAAGACTTTGACTGCAAAGAGTGAAGGGGGGATCTGTTTGAAATACAGAACATAATTCCAAACTGACATAAAACTACAGAAGGAATTTAAGGTAGAGTATCTGTAAAATAAGCAATATTGAGGTTTTAATGGGTGTGGAAAGGGTTGAGTAAACGTATAGAGGGGACTAGGGGAGTTTTGCTCTTGCATAAGACTGCAGGCAGAGGCAGGAAGCCTGAAGAAGATGTATGATATCAAATGTAGATAGATTGATAAGGCAGCCACCTCCACCTCCATTGGCCTCCTCACTCTCTAAACACCCTCCCCCAGGCACGTAGCAGGTTCAGGTGGGTTAAACGCCCTCATGCTCCATGGAAAAATACAACTGAACTGATAAGTTCGGAATCTTTCACTGTATACAAAGGTGCCTTTTTATTTTCCAGAACAGTGAATTCAGACACGGGCTGCTCAGAATACTGTGAAAAGAAAAAGCCCGACCAAACGTACTTCACAGTACAATCCAAAACTCTCAGTCAGAGAAAGTCGAGCGCTGGTTCTTTGTTTCGCTGTTCTTTTGATAACACGTTCAATTCAAATTCTGAATAATAGCCTACAGTGCATTCGGAAAGTACTCAGACCCCTTGACTTTTTCCACTTTTTGTTACGTTAGAGCCTTATCCTAAAATTGATTTAAAAAATGTTTTCCACTTATCAATCTACACACAATACCCCATTTTTTAAAATGTCTTATTTATTTCACCTTTATTTAACCAGGTAGGCCAGTTTAGAACAAGTTCTCATTTACAACTGCGACCTGGCCAAGATAAAGAAAAGCAGTGTGACAAAAACAACAACACAGAGTTACACATGGGATAAACAAACGTACAGTCAATAACACAATAAAATATCGATGTACAGTGTGTGCAAATGTTGTAAAATTAGGGAGGTAAGGCAATAAATAGGTCATAGTGGTGAAATAATTACAATTTACCATTAACACTGGAGTGATAGATGTGCAGATGATGATGTGCAAGTAGAGATAGTGTTGTGCAAAAGAGCACAACAATTAAAATAACAATATGGGGATGAGGTAGTTGGGTGTGCTATTTACAGATGGGCTGTGTACAGGTACAGTGATCGGTAAGCTGCTCTGACAGCTGATGCTTAAAGTTAGTGAGGGAGATATAAGTCTCCAGCTTCAGTGATATTTGCAATTCGTTCCAGTCATTGGCAGCAGAGAACTGGATGGAAAGGCGGACAAAGGGGGTGTTGGCTTTGGGGATGACCAGTGAAATATACCTGCTGGAGCGCGTGCTATGGGTGGGTGTTGCTATGGTGACCAGTGAGCTGAGATAAGGCGGGGCTTTACCTAGCAAAGAGTTATAGATTACCTGGAGCCAGTAGGTTTGGCAACGAATATATAGCGAGGGCCAGCCAATGAGAGCATTCAGGTCGCAGTGGTGGGTAGTATATGGGGCTTTGGTGGCATAACGGATGACCCGAGAATTGAACCCTGTGGTACCCCCATAGAGACTGCCAGAGGTACGGACAACAGGACATCCGATTTGACACACTGAACTCTATCTGAGAAGTAGTTGGTGAACCAGGCAAGGCAGTCATTTGAGAAACTAAGGCTATGGAGTCTGCCGATAAGAATGCGGTGATTGACAGAGTCGAAAGCCTTGGCCAGGTCGATGAAGACGGCTGCACAGTACTGTCTTTTTTCTATGGCGGATATGATATCGTTTAGGACCTTGAGCATGTCTGAGGTGCACCCATGACCAGCTCGGAAACCAGATTGCATAGTGGAAAAGGTATTGGACAATTCAAAATGGTTATTGATATGTTTATTAATTTGGCTTTTGAAGATTTTAGAAAGGCAGGGCATGATATAGGATGGATATAGGTCTATAACAGTTTGGGTCTAGAGTGTCTCCCCCTTTGAAGAGGTGGATGACAGCGGCAGCTGGTGCAGAGTTGTTGGCCGGGGTAGGGGGAGCCAGGTAGAAATCATGGCCAGCTGTAGAAAAATGCTTATTGAAATTCTCGATTATCGTAGATTTATCGGTGGTGACAGTGTTTCCTAGCCTCAGTGCAGTAGGCAGCTGGGAGGAGGTGCTCTTATTCTCCATGGACTTTATAGTGTCCCAAAACCTTTTGGAATTAGTGCTACAGGATGCAAATTTCTGTTTGAAAAAGCTAGCCTTAGCTTTCTTAACTGACTGTGTATATTGGTTCCTGATTTCCCTGTAAAGTTGCATATCGCGGGGGCTATTCGATGCTATTGCAGTACGCCACAGGATGCTTTTGTGCTGGTCAAGGGCAGTCAAGTCTAGGGTGGACCAGACTTTTTCTTAGTTCTACATTTTTTGAATGGGGCAAGCTTATTTAAGATGGTGAGGAAAGCACTTTTAAAGAGCAACCAGGCATCCTCTACGGACGGGATGAGGTCAATATCCTTCCAGGATAGCCGGGCCAGGTCGATTAGAAAGGCCTGCTCGCTGAAGTGTTTTAGGGAGCATTTGACAGTGATGAGGGGTGGTCGTTTGACCGCGGACCCATTACGGATGCAGGCAATGAGGTAGTGATCGCTGAGATTCTGGTTGAAGACAGCAGAGGTGTATTTAGAGGGCAAGTTGGTCAGGATGATATCTATGAGGGTACCCATGTTTACGGATTTAGGGTTGTACCTGGTAGGTTCCTTGATACTTTGTGTGAGATTGATGGCATCTAGCTCAGATTGAGGATGGCCGCGGTGTTAAGCATATCCCAGTTTAGGTTACCTAACAGTACAAACTCTGAAGATAGATGGGGGGCAATTAATTCACATATGGTGTCCAGGGCACATCTGGGGGCTGAGGGGGGTCTATAACAAGTGGCAATGGTGAAAGACTTATTTCTGGAAAGGTGGATTTTTAAAAGTAGAAGCTCGAACTGTTTGGGCACAGACCTGGATACTATGACATTCTTCTCTGCAGATCCTCTCAAGCTCTGTCAGGTTGAATGGGGAGCCTCGCTGCACAGCTACTTTCAGGTCTCTCCAGAGATGTTCGATCGGGTTAAAGTCCGGGCTCTGTCTGGGCCACTCAAGGACATTCAGAGACTCGTCCTGAAGCCACTCCTGCGTTGTCTTGGCTGTGTGCTTAGTTGTCCAGTTGGAAGGTGAATCTTCGCCCCCAGTCTGAGGTCCTGAGTGCTCTGGAGGAGGTTTTCATCAAGGATCGCTCTGTGCTTTGCTCTGTTCATCTTTCCCTAGATCCTGACTAGTCTCCCAGTCCCTGCCGCTCAAAAACATTCCCACGGCATGATGCTGCTACCACCATGCTTCACCATAGGGATGGTGCCAGGTTTCCTCCAGACGTGACACATGGCATTCAGGCCAAAGAGTTCAATCTTGGTTTCATCAGACCAGAGAATATTGTTTCTCATGGTCTGAGAGTCCTTTAGGTGCCTTTTGGCAAACTCAAGCGGGCTGTCATGTGCCTTTTACTGAGGAGTGGCTTCCATCTGGCCACTCTACCATAAAGGCCTGATTGGTGGAGTGCTGCAGAGATGGTTGTCCTTCTGGAAGGTCCTCCAATCTCCACAGAGGAACTCTGGAGCTCTGTCAGTTTGGCCGGGCGGCCAGCTCTAAGAAGAGTCTTGGTGGTTCCAAACGTCTCCCATTTAAGAATGATGGAGGCCACTGAGTTCTTGGGGACCTTCAATGCTGCAGACATTTTTTCGACACAATCGACACAATCCTGTCTCGGAGCTCTACGGACAATTCCTTCGACCTCATGGCTTGGTTTTTGCTCTGACACCTTATATAGACAGGTGTGTGCCTTTCCAAATCATGTCCAATCAATTTAATTTACCACAGGTGGACTCCAATCAAGTTGTAGAAACATCTCAACGGTGATCAATGGAAACAGGATGCATCTGAGCTCAATTTCGAGTCTCATAGCAAAGGGTCTGAATACTTATGGAAATAAGGTATTTCTGGTTTAATTGTTTAATACATTTGCCAACATTTCTAAAATCCTGTTTTCACTTTGTCATTATGGGGTATTGTGTGTAGATTGATGAGGAAAACAACTCATTTAATCCATTTTAGGATAAGGTTATAACGTAACAAAATGTGGAAAAAGTCAAGGGGTCTGAATACTTTCCAAATGCACCATAGGTGCAATGATAGCTGCAGTGAAATGTAATTATTATATTTTTGGGGGAGGCTGATCATGGAGAAACATGTGGTCTTGATTTTATACCAGGAGGACAAATACTCATATTAATCAAATACTGAGAGAATAAACTTTTTTAAATCAACAGTCAAGCATTACAGCTCGTAAAGGAGATTCACTTTAAGCTTTCCTGAACGTTAATATACCAAGAAATATCCAGCCTTTAAAAACAAGCAATCTTATTTAGATCGCATCATCTCTATTATGTGGATAAGGCAATGTTCTGACTCAATATTTTTTTGGATGTGGCACAAGTAATAACAACAATGCTTATAGTTGACTCAGAGACAACCACAGTCTCTGTGGATTCAGCTAGGCCTACATGTTCCAGCCTGCCTCTGACTGGTGATATGATAGAGGAGGCAGGATAATTAATCACACTTCATAAAAATGTAGGTTACAGTTGCTGTCAATATAACAAATGAGCAATTTCATGTAATCCAATTCACTTAAAAAATAAGAATATGTTATCTGCTATTCAAAAGGTGTACATTTCTGTTGTGTCGAATCATCAGGAAATGATCAAGAAAAGACTAATGTTTGAGATGTTGGCCGGAAGTGAACGAGTGCACACACTCTAGCTGCAATGTTTTAGTTATAGTTTAGCCTAAGATTTCTCAATGTTAATAAACCCTCTTAATATAAAGGGTATATAGGGTGCCTCATCACACTCAATCAGTGTCAGTATTAAGGTTTCAAAGACTCCATATTCTAAATTGAATCTATACCTAAATCTCTCTCTCAACTATCAGTGATAAAGGCTTTCTTGGAGGAACAACAGTACAGGAAGTGTTACCCTGCACAGTGCAGGTGACTGTTGGGAACTAGTACATGTGTCATCAGACAGGTAGTTCGGTTAATTAAGGAGTGGCTGCTGTCGTCAGAGCAAAGGTGAATAATGCTGGCAGGTATTTCCGCTCCACTGTCTCACAAGGAGTGGTAGGCGGCTAGGCGGGATGGAGGGGCCCAATCAGTGAAGGAGTATGGGGGTGGAAATCATTCACGTCACACAGGAAGCTGGTAGATAAGAAATAGAAATTTAACCAGCATAGAGGATTCTATGAATTACGTGCGTTTTCCCCTTTGGACGTTCTAAATATCTCTATATCTTTCTGCAATCAGCAAATAGGATATTTTGAGTAAAGTTGGGGGGGGTATTTAAGGAAAATTTGTAGGCCTATATTTTAATTTACAAAATAAGACAATGGCAAGGACAATGAGTAGAAAGAGCATTCAAATAAATAAATGAATTTGATTAAAAATGCTGAAATTATTTTGCTTTCAATAACAGTCAGCTGGAGACTACTGTTCTCTACTGCTGGTGAAAATAAAACTGCTCTAATAATTCTAAATCAATGATACATTACACAGTGTGTGTGATTCGTTTGTGTGTGCAGCAGAGCAGCATGTGTTTTCAATCTGGTCCTTTTGGCTTCTTCTACATTGTTCCCAAATGCTCGAGAAAATAATCCCAGTGTGTTTTTTCCCAGGCCGGTTTGCTGGAAATGACCTAACTACTCTACTGCCAGGAAGAGGAATGCGAAGCGTCATTCCCTGGAGCAGCTGGTGACGTCAGAGCTTAGAGTAGGCCCCTGGGCTTCCAACAGGCCAGTCCCCAGCCGGGATATTCCAGAGCTGACAGTAGGCCCATGGACTTCCGCCAGGCCAGGCCCCAGCCTGGATATTCCAGAGCTGACCGCTGCACTCCCAAAGTAAACCCTCAACAGCTGGAACCAGCCTCTGCCTTTCTCCTGTTCCAAAACAACCTCACACGCCCCAACTACTCTGTGTGTATAACACTACTGCACCGCACCAGAGGGCTATTGGGCCTCTCACTAGCCGAATAGTGCTTCCTGTTACAACACATTTTAAAACAGAAAAGTACTGGTAGGCCTATATAAAAACATATAAACTGGGTTCAACATGAGATATGACCATAGCTTTACTCCATGAGGAGGATACGTGCTCGATGATAGATGACATAATGACTCTGGCATTTCCCGTGCCATTAAAATGATAACATGACACCATGGCTGTGCATTACCAATACAGTAACTACTGCAGACTGGTGCACTCTCACCATGGTGGGTACACATCGATGATGTCTCTAGGTTCAGGCATGAGCTGGGCAGCTGTCTCCTTAATAAACAGTACCAGGACCTGGGCTCTGCTGCTGGGAGTGGTGAAGGTGGAGGGAGGGGGTCTGTGGTGGTCCGTAGTGGGGGAGTAGTTCTGGTTAGCTCTGGTGGTGAGAGGGGGTCTGTGGTGGTCCGTAGTGGGGGAATGGTTCTGGTTAGCTCTGGCGGTGAGAGGGGGTCTGTGGTGGTCCGTAGTGGGGGAGTGGTTCTGGTTAGCTCTGGCGGTGAGAGGGGTCTGTGGTGGTCCGTAGTGGGGGAGTGGTTCTGGTTAGCTCTGGTGGAGAGAGGGGGTTTGTGGTGGTCCGTAGTGGGGGAGTGGTTCTGGTTAGCTCTGGCGGTGAGAGGGGGTCTGTGGTGGTCCGTAGTGGGGGAGTGGTTCTGGTTAGCTCTGGTGGTGAGAGGGGGTCTGTGGTGGTCCGTAGTGGGGGAGTGGTTCTGGTTAGCTCTGGCGGTGAGAGGGGGTCTGTGGTGGTCCGTAGTGGGGGAGTGGTCCTGGTTAGCTCTGGCGGTGAGAGGGGGTCTGCGGTGGTCCGTAGTGGGGGAGTGGTTCTGATTAGCTCTGGCGGTGAGAGGGGGTCTGCGGTGGTCCGTAGTGGGGGAGTGGTTCTGGTTAGCTCTGGCGGTGAGAGGGGGTCTGTGGTGGTCCGTAGTGGGGGAGTGGTTCTGGTTAGCTCTGGCGGTGAGAGGGGTCTGTGGTGGTCCGTAGTGGGGGAGTGGTTCTGGTTAGCTCTGGTGGAGAGAGGGGGTTTGTGGTGGTCCGTAGTGGGGGAGTGGTTCTGGTTAGCTCTGGCGGTGAGAGGGGGTCTGTGGTGGTCCGTAGTGGGGGAGTGGTTTTGGTTAGCTCTGGCGGTGAGAGGGGGTCTGTGGTGGTCCGTAGTGGGGGAGTGGTTTTGGTTAGCTCTGGTGGTGAGAGGGGGTCTGTGGTGGTCCGTAGTGGGGGAGTGGTTCTGGTTAGCTCTGGCGGTGAGAGGGGGTCTGTGGTGGTCCGTAGTGGGGGAGTGGTTCTGGTTAGCTCTGGCGGTGAGAGGGGTCTGTGGTGGTCCGTAGTGGGGGAGTGGTTCTGGTTAGCTCTGGTGGAGAGAGGGGGTTTGTGGTGGTCCGTAGTGGGGGAGTGGTTCTGGTTAGCTCTGGCGGTGAGAGGGGGTCTGTGGTGGTCCGTAGTGGGGGAGTGGTTTTGGTTAGCTCTGGTAGTGAGAGGGGGTCTGTGGTGGTCCGTAGTGGGGGAGTGGTTCTGGTTAGCTCTGGTGGTGAGAGGGGGTCTGTGGTGGTCCGTAGTGGGGGAGTGGTTCTGGTTAGCTCTGGCGGTGAGAGGGGGTCTGTGGTGGTCCGTAGTGGGGGAGTGGTCCTGGTTAGCTCTGGCGGTGAGAGGGGGTCTGCGGTGGTCCGTAGTGGGGGAGTGGTTCTGGTTAGCTCTGGCCGTGAGAGGGGGTCTGTGGTGGTCCGTAGTGGGGGAGTGGTTCTGGTTAGCTCTGGCGGTGAGAGGGGGTCTGTGGTGGTCCGTAGCAGGGGGCTGCATGCAGCTCTCCACCTGGACTGTCAGGACCTCCAGAATCCCAGGCAATGGAGGAAGGACAAGAACAGCACAGATGGTGTCAGTGTCTGTGTGGGGCACCTTGTATTGCAGGGTTGGGGTCAATTCAGTTTTCAACTGAGGAAGCTGAATAGCAATTCCAATTTCTGAATCAGAAAAATCAATTCATAACAGTTTCACTGTCAGTGTCACTCGTGATGTAATGTCTCTTATGGCGAGAGATGATGTGAATGAATAAAGTACACTACCGTTCAAAAGTTTTTGTTTTTGAAAGAAAACAATTGTCCATTAAAATAACATAAAATTGATCAGAAATACTGTGTAGACATTGTTAATGTTGTAAATGACTATTGTAGCTGGAAACGGCAGATTTTTTAAGGAATATCTACATAGGCCTACTGAGGTCCATTATCAGCAACCATCACTCCTGTGTTCCAATGACACGCTGTGTTAGCTAATCCAAGTTTATCATTTTAAAAGGCTAATTGATCATTAGAAAACCCTTTTGCAATTATTTTAGCACAGCTGAAAACTGTTGTTCTAATTAAAGAAGGGATAAAACTGGCCTTTAGACTAGTTGAGTATCTGGAGCATCAGCATTTGTGGGTTCAATCAGAAGCACAAAACATCCAGAAAAAAATAACTTTCTTCTGAAACTTGTCAGTCTATTCTTGTTCTGGGAAATTAAGGCTATTCCATGTGAGAAATTGCCAAGAAACTGAAGATCTGGTACAACGCTGTGTACTACTCCCTTCACAGAACAGCGCAAACTGGCCATAACCAGAATAGAAAGAGGAGTGGGAGGCCCCGGCGCACAACTGAGCAAGAGGACAAGTACAATAGAGTGTCTAGTTTGAGAAACAGACCCCTCACAAGTCCTCAACTGGCAGCTTAATTAAATAGTACCCGCAAAACACCAGTCTCAACATCAACAGTGAAGAGGTGACTCCGGGATGCTGGCCCTCTAGGCAGAGTTCCTCTGTCCAGTGTCTGTGTTCTTTTGCCCATCTTAATATTTTATTTTTATTGGCCAGTCTGAGATATGACTTTTTCTTTGCAACTCTGCCATTCCCCAATGTTGGAAGGTGGGCCCCGAGTGAAAGAGTTTGGGAACCCCTGCTTTATTAGACAGCAGGTCTAATACAGGAAAGAGTGAACTGAGTCCTCTTTCTGTAATGAACTAGTGAATCAATCTAATCAAGTGTGTGTGAAGAAATAACATAAATGACAGACACACACATACAGTTAATTCCTATGAGGATGAACACAAACAGGTGTCTTATAATTGCTCAAGCTAGTGGTGTTCTAATAACTGCCGGTATTATTGTTTACGAGAAGTTGCTCGTAAATCAACGCGAGAAAGTCAACAAACAAGTGCCAACAGTAGTATAGCATGATCCAGGAAGGCCAAATACTCACTAGATGTCACATGACTAAAAACCAGTGATGGGGGGGAAAAAATCAATACAGTAACATATCGCAATATTATTTTTGTACAATATTATATTGATATGACTCCAAGCATCGATTTGTACAAAAAAATTATAGATAGCGTTAGCTAGCGCAATTCGGCTGTACCTGTGCCAAAACTCTGGTATTTGTCGTCCTATAGCTTGTTCTCCATCTTCTTTTTAAATAGTGAGCCAAAATGTTTTCAGTACTATTATTTCCCTGACTGATCGTTTTCTCAGGCTCTCTTTTGTCTGTCTGCAGCAGATATACATTGCATTCGGAAAGTATAAAGTGTACAGGATTATATAGAGCCATTATTGCATGGAACTCCATTCCATCTCATATTGCTCAAATGAACAGAAAACCTGGTTTAAAAAAACAGATAAAGCAACACCTCTTCCCTATTTGAAGTAGATAGTTTGTGTATATGTATTGGTATTGATATGTAGGCTACGTGTGCCTTTTGAAAATATTTTTAAATTGATGTAGTTCTGTCCTTGAGTTGTTCTTGTCTATTAATGTTCTGTATTATGTCATGTTTCATGTTCTGTGTGGACCCCAGGAAGAGTAGCTGCTGCTTTTGCAACAGCCAATGGGGATCCTAATAAAATACCAAATACCAAGTTGGATGGAGTGCGTCGCTGCACCGCTATTTTCAGGTCTCTCCAGAGATGTTCGATCGGGTTCAAGTTTTTTATTTATTTTGTATATCTTTATTTCAACAAGGAACACAGACTGAGACCAAGGTCTCTTTTACAGCTGGGCCCTGCGTACACATGTTTACACATACAGTTTAGGTACAATGATTAAGAAACTACACAAGACAAACAAAACGATCACAGATAACACCAAAAAATACAGCAACCGATTACATTTACAGATAGGTTATTCCCCTAACAGCACAATAACTTTTATTACCCGAAACAGTTATAAGCAATACAAAAATAAAAATCCTCCAATAAATATTTAAAATGGGCAAGGGGGACAAGAGTCTCAAGTTTAAGTTTAGTCTGCAGGCTATTCCATAAGAAATGAGCGTAACTGTCACGTCCTGACCATAGTAAGTTGTTATTTTCTATGGTAGAGTAGATCAGGGTGTGACAGGGGGTGTTTGTCTATGTTTTGTATTTCTATGATCAGTTTCTAGTTTTGTATTTCTATGTTGGTTTTGTTTGGTATGATCTCCAATTAGAGGCAGCCGGTTGTCGTTGTCTCTAATTGGAGGTCATATTTAAGTTGATGTTTGTCCCACCTGTTTTTGTGGGTGAGTAATTCTTGAGTAGTGTGTTTTCTCTCTGCATCACGGTTTGTTGTTTTGTGTATTCAAGTATTTAGTGTTGGCATTTTGTTTCATGGTAAGTAAATAAAATATGTGGAACTACGAACACGCTGCATTTTGGTCCGATCCTTTGAACAGCCGTGACAGTAACAGGAAAAGGCAGCCATAACTCCTCTAGCTCCACAATGAAATAGGGTGCAGGCCAGGCAACAGGCTGTTAGCCAGCCTGCCAGCTTAGTGGAGTCTGCCACTAGCACAGTTAGCGTAGTCAGCTCAGCTTTCCCCATTGAGACCGTGTCTGTGCCTCGATCTAGGTTGGGCAAAATTAAAAATGGCGGTGTTCGCTTCAGTAATCTTACTAGTATAAAGACCTCCTCCATTCCTGCCATTATTGAAAGAGATTGTGATACTTCACATCTCAAAATTGGGTTACTTAATGTTAGATCCCTCACTTCCAAGGCAGTTATAGTCAATGAACTAATCACTGATCATAATCTTGATGTGATTGGCCTGACTGAAACATGGCTTAAGCCTGATGAATTTACTGTGTTAAATGAGGCCTCACCCCCTGGTTACACTAGTGACCATACCCCCCGTGCATCCGGCAAAGGCGGAGGTGTTGCTAACATTTACGATAGCAAATTTCAATTTACAAAAAAAAAAACAATGACGTTTTCGTCTTTTGAGCTTCTAGTCATGAAATCTATGCAGCCTACTCAATCACTTTTTATAGCTACTGTTTACAGGCCTCCTGGGCCATATGCAGTGTTCCTTACTGAGTTCCCTGAATTCCTATCGGATCTTGTAGTCATAGCAGATAATATTCAAATTTTTGGTGACTTTAACATTCACATGGAAAAGTCCACAGACCCACTCCAAAAGGCTTTCGGAGCCATCATCGACTCAGTGGGTTTTGTCCAACATGTCTCTGGACCTACTCACTGCCACAGTCATACTCTGGACCTAGTTTTGTCCCATGGAATAAATGTTGTGGATCTTAATGTTTTTCCTCATAATCCTGGATTATCGGACCACCATTTTATTGCGTTTACAATTGCAACAAATAATCTGCTCAGACCCCAACCAAGGAAGATTAAAAGTCGTGCTATAAATTCTCAGACAACCCAAAGATTCACACAGCTGTACATTTCAATGAAACATGGTGAAGCCCCAAAATTGCCCTCGCTAGAAGCCTGTGTTTCAGACATAAGGAAGTGGATGGCTGCAAATGTTCTACTTTTAAACTCGGACAAAACAGAGATGCTTGTCCTAGGTCCCAAGAAACAAAGAGATCTTCTGTTGAATCTGACAATTAATCTGGATGGTTGTACAGTCGTCTCAAATAAAACTGTGAAGGACCTCGGCGTTACTCTGGACCCTGATCTCTCTTTTGAAGAACATATCAAGACTGCTTCAAGGACAGCTTTTTTCCATCTACGTAACATTGCAAAAATCAGAAACTTTCTGTCCAAAAATGACGCAGAAAAATTAATCCATGCTTTTGTTACTTCTAGGCTCGACTACTGCAATGCTCTACTTTCCGGCTACCCGGATAAAGCACTAAACAAACTTCAGTTAGTGCTAAATACGGCTGCTAGAATCCTGACTAGAACCAAAAAATTTGATCATATTACTCCAGTGCTAGCCTCCCTACACTGGCTTCCTGTTAAGGCAAGGGCTGATTTCAAGGTTTTACTGCTAACCTACAAAGCATTACATGGGCTTGCTCCTACCTATCTTTCCGATTTGGTCCTGCCGTACATACCTACACGTTCGCTACGGTCACAAGACGCAGGCCTCCTAATTGTCCCTAGAATTTCTAAGCAAACGGCTGGAGGTAGGGCTTTCTCCTATAGAGCTCCATTTTTATGGAATGGTCTGCCTACCCATGTGAGAGACGCAGACTCAGTCTCAACCTTTAAGTCTTTACTGAAGACTTATCTCTTCAGTAGGTCCTATGATTAAGTATAGTCTGGCCCAGGAGTGTGAAGGTGAACGGAAAGGCTGGAGCAACGAACCGCCCTTGCTGTCTCTGCCTTGTCGGTTCCCCTCTTCCCACTGGGATTCTCTGCCTCTAACCCTTTTACAGGGGCTGAGTCACTGACTTACTGGTGTTCTTCCATGCCGTCCATGGGAGGGGTGCGTCACTTGAGTAGGTTGAGCCACTGACGTGGTCTTCCTGTCTGGGTTGGCGCCCCCCCCTTGGGTTGTGCCGTGGCGGAGATCTTTGTGGGCTATACTCGGCCTTGTCTTCGGACGGTAAGTTGGTGGTTGTAGATATCCCTCTAGTGGTGTGGGGGCTGTGCTTTGGCAAAGTGGGTGGGGTTATATCCTGCCTGTTTGGCCCTGTCCGGGGGTATCATCGGATGGGGCCACAGTGTCTTCTGATCCCTCCTGTCTCAGCCTCCAGTATTTATGCTGCAGTAGTTTATGTGTCGGGGGGTGCTTGATGCACCCTCGACAATTACTATGATTATTATTATTTGACCATGCTGGTCATTTACGAACATTTTAACATCTTGACCATGTTCTGTTATAATATCCACCCGGCACAGCCAGAAGAGGACTGGCCACCCCTCATAGCCTGGTTCCTCTCTAGGTTTCTTCCTAGGTTTTTGGCATTTCTCAGGAGTTTTTCCTAGGGAGTTTTTCCCAGCCACCGTGCTTCTTTCACATGCATTGCTTGCTGTTTGGGGTTTTAGGCTGGGTTTCTGTACAGCACTTTGAGATTTCAGCTGATGTACGAAGGGCTATATAAATACATTTGATTTGATTTGATACCCAACTCTGTGGAAATCGCATGGGCCTCAAGTGTAATCCATGCTTGAGACCTGGTTTTAGGAATTCTAATTCTAATATTGATGAGTGATGATAAATAAGAAGGTAGCTTATTCAGAAGTGCTTTATAGACAAACACGAGAGCATGTTGTTCTCGTCTCACGGACAGCAAAGTCCAACCCACATTTTTATATAAAACACAGTGGTGAGTTCTGTAGCTAGCACCTGTAATAAACCTAAGTGCGCAATGATAAGTAGCATCCAGCGATTTAAGTGTTGATGCCGTAGCATGCATGTAAATAATATCCCCATAATCTATAACAAACATCAAAGTAGCTTGCACAATTTGTCTTCTATTTGTAGAGGACAAACATGTCCTGTTTCTATAGAGGAAGCCTAGCTTGATTTTTAGCCGTTTACAAAGTTCGTCAATATGCATTTTAAAAGACAGTTTATCATCCAACCATATCCCTAAGTATTTATATGCAGAGACCTGATTAATTTGAGAACCATCTAAGCTCGTAAGTGCAAGTGTATTTTCAACCAACTTTTTGAACCTTTTAAAAATCATAAAATGTGTTTTCTTTGCATTTAAAACAAGTTCCAGCTGTATAAAAGACCCTTGTGATATCTTAAAATCTGTCTCCAATAATGATAATGCTTGGTCAGCCGTTGAAGAGATAGAGTACATGACAGTGTCAACAGCATATAAATGAATTTGACACTTTCTTATCTCATCACTGATATTGTTTATGCGGAGAGTGAACAGTAATGGACCAAGTATAGAACCTTGTGGGACCCCTTTAACCAACTCCAATGGCTCCGACTGGATGCCGTCGAATCTAACAGCCTGACTTCTATCCTTTAGATAGTCATGAAACCAACGACAGGCATCCAATCCCAGTCCTATTGACGACAGCTTACCCAAAAGTATTGCATGGTCTACAGTGTCAAAAGCTTTCGATAAATCTATGAACAAGGCGGCACAGTACTTTCTATTATCTAGGGCATTAGTAATATAATTTACAACACGTACAGTGGCCGTAATAGTACTGTGTTTAGGTCTGAAGCCAGATCGATTACTAGAAAGAGTATTGTTAACAGTTAAAAAAGATTGTAGTTGCCTATTCACCAATGACTCTAGAATTTTAGCCAAACAGGAGAGCTTAGAGATGGGCCGATAATTATCCAATTCACTACCATCACCTCCCTTGAGGAGTGGTAAAACAAAAGCTGTTTTCCAAGATTTAGGAATCTTTCCTACGATAAATGTTTGATTAAAGATATGTGTCACTACACCAGCAATAATAAGTGCCGCACACTTGAGTAAATATGGATCCAGATTGTGAGCGCCTAATGATTACGGGGTCTGGCTGGGCCATTCAAGTACATTCAGAGACTTGTCCCGAAGCCGCTACTGCGTTGTCTTGGCTGTGTGCTTAGGGTCGTTGTCCTGTTGGAAGGTGAACCTTCGCCCCAGTCTGAGGTCCTGAGCACTCTGGAGTAGGTTTTCATCAACGATCTCTCTGTACTTTGCTCCGTTCATCTTTCCCTCGATCCTGACTAGTCTCCCAGTCCCTGCGCTGAAAAACATTCCCACAGCATGATGCTGTCACCACCATGCTTCACCGCAGGGATGGTGAAAGGTTTCCTCCAGACCTCATGCTTGGCATTCAGGCCAAAGAGTTCAATCTTGGTTTCATCAGACCAGAGAATCTTGTTTCTCATGGTCTGAGAGTCTTTAGGTGCCTTTTGGCAAACACCAAGCGGGCTGTCATGTGCCTTTTACTGAGGAGTGGCTTCCGTCTGGCCACTCTACCGTAAAGGCCCATAGGGAAGCACAATTGGCTCAGCATTGTCCGGGTTAGGGGAGGGTTTGGCCGGAGTAGGCCATCATTGTAAATAAAGGTTACATTTAAAAATGTTTAAAAAAGTGTGGAGTACTGCAGAAATGGTTGTTCTTCTGGAAGATTCTTCCATCTCCACAGAGAAACTCTGGAGCTCTGTCAGAGTGATCATCGGGTTCTTGGTCACCTCCCTGACGAAGCCCCTTCTCCCCCGATTGCTCAGTTTGGCCGGGCGGCCAGCTCTAGTAAGAGTCTTGGTGGTTCCAAACTTCTTCCATTTAAGAATGATGGAGGACACTGTGTTATTGGGGACCTTCAATACTGCAGAAATGTGTTGGTTCCCTTCCCCAGATCTGTGCCTCGACACAATCCTGTCTCCGAGCTCTACGGACAATTCCTTCAACCTCATGGCTTGGTTTTTGCTCTGACCTGCACTGTCAACTGTGGGAACTTATATAGATAGTTGTGTGCCTTTCCAAATCATGTCTAATCAATTGAATTTACCACAGGTGGACTCCAATCAAGGTGTAGAAACATCTCAAGGATTATCAATTGAAACAGGATGCACCTGAGCTCAATTTCGAGTGTCATAGCAAAGGATCTGAAACTAAATAAGGTACTTCTGTTTTAGTTTTTTCTATACATTTGCAAACATTTCTAAAACCGTCTTTCGCTTTGTCATTATTGGGTATTGTGTGTAGATTGATGGGAAAAAATTATTGAATCAATTTTAGAATAAGGCTGTAACGTAACAAAATGTGGTAAAATTCAAAGGGTCTGAATTCTTTCCGAATGCACTGTATAGTGAGCAATATGTTTGGAACATCAAGACGCAATAAAATCGAAGTATCAAATCCCAATACATATAGAATCGTAATACATATCGTAACGGCACCTAAGTATCGTGATAATATTGTATCGTGAAATCCCTGGCAACTCCCAGCCCTGCTAAAAACTCGGCGAAATTCGTGCAAACTCTTCACCTGAACATTCTATATTCATGTTCCTCTCTCACACTGTCAAAAGAAAACCAAGTCATCCATACTGACTGAACGTGAGTTGGAAAAGGTGGGCGTTTTTTGTGTTGTCTTTTTCCACGATCAACTGTCACTTTACAATAGTTGTTCAACCTAATTATCTAAGAGCCAATGACATTGAGTGACAAACTTGTGCTTCGGTTACACCATGGAAAGACAAAAAACAAGTCAGCAAGCAGAGCGTTTCCTGTCACCTACATACTGGCCGCGACCAAGTTCACTGTTGCCGCAACCAGCATTTCCTCCATGCGCCCTCAGTCTTCATGAGACCACAGATCAGAGCAGAAAATCATGCCCGCTTGAGAGAGAGCATAAAATCAAAGTTCATTTTGAACCCTAAACAGAGAGTAGCTACCGTATGTAGGAACGTGTGGTAAGAATGAGGACCAGTTCATAAGCACCACTAGGTTTCTTTCCCCACCCTGCACAAGGTTTTGTAATGGAAATTACAAATTGATTTCCACAGTTAATGTTTGTGCTTTTCTAATAACCAATTTCTGTGTTCTATTCATGTGCTGCTCTAATATCCAATTTCTGTGATCATGCAAGTGGCAAACAACAGTTTCATTTTACTTCTGTATGTTTGTTGTTTCCTTGTTTTTACATGAAAACTAAAGGTAAAAAAATATTTTGGGGTTTGTCTATATTACATGTGGTTACAGTAAAGTCATATGGACTGGTGCGTTTGGTTGGTTGTTTGTTTGTTCATTTGTTGCCTGTATTAACTGTGGCTGTAGTAGTAATGTCAGAGATGGACTGGTGCCTCCAGAAGCTGAAGCCTGTTCAGTCGCTCCGCCAGGCTGCCCCTGCAGGAAATGACACACAGCATCACACACAGACCCCACCTTCAGTATCCTCACCAATACTGTATAAATAGCACTCAATTCAGGTTGAGGTACTTTAAATGGATTTGTGAAAAGTCCACATACATGATTCTGTACATGGAACTGTAGAATTTCAAAAGAAAGTAAGTAGCTAGGCTAATAGTCATACTCTGTGGAAAAAGGATGTCTTATCTAAGGGTCTTAACTAGGATAGTGACATTTGGCACTGACATGATGTCACCCAGGTAGCCGTTTGATCAGCAGCATCGTCCTGGAAACATCTGCAGACGTTGTGTATGTTTGTGTGCGTGCCATGCAATGATGATTATTTCCCTCACATTGTTTCTCAATATCCAAGATCTAGTTTATTATGAGAGAGATCATACAGTTGAAGTCGGAAGTTTCCACACACCTTAGCCAAATACATTTAAACTCAGTTATTCACAATTCCTGACATTTAATCGTAGTAAAAATTCCCTGTCTTAGGTCAGTCAGGATCACCACTTTATTTTAAGAATGTGAAATGTCAGAATAATAGTAGAGAATGATTTATTTCAGCTTTTATTTCTTTCATCACATTTCCAGTGGGTCAGAAGTTTACATAGACTCAATTAGTATTTGGTAGCTTTGCCTTTAAATTGTTTAACTTGGGTCAAATGTTTCAGGTAGCCTTCATCAAGCTTCCCACAATAAGTTGGGTGAATTTTGGCCCATTCCTCCATGACAGAGTTGGTGTAACTGAGTCAGGTTTGTAGGCCTCCTTGCTCGCACATACTTTTTCAGTTCTTCCCACAAATGTTCTATAGGATTGAGGTCAGGGCTATTTTGTGAAGTGCACCAGGCCCTCCTGCAGCAAAGCACCCCCACAACATGATGCTGCCACCCCCGTGCTTCACGGTTGGGATGGTGTTCTTTGGCTTGCAAGCCTCCCTCTTTTTCCTCCAAACATATTGATGGTCATTATGGCCAAACAGTTGTATTGTTGTTTAATCAGACCAGAGGACATAAAAAAAAGTATGATCTTTGTCCCCATGTGTAGTTGCAAACCGTAGTCTGGCTTTTTTATGGCGGTTTTGGACCAGTGGCTTCTTCCTTGCTGAGCGGCCTTTCAGGTTATGTCGATATAGGACTCGTTTTACTGCGGATGTAGATACTTTTGTACCTGTTTCCTCCAGCATCTTCATAAGGTCCTTTGCTGTTGTTCTGGGATTGATTTGCACTTTTCGCACCAAAGTACGTTCATCTCTACGAGACAGAACGCGTCTCCTTCCTGAGCGGAATGACAGCTGTGTGGTCCCATGGTGTTTATACTTGCTTACTATTGTTTGTACAGATGAACGTGGTACCTTCAGACGTTTGGAAATTGCTCCCAAGGATGAACCAGACTTGTGGAGGTCTGTTGGCCTTGAAATACATCCACATGTACACCTCCAATTGACTCAAATGATGTCAATTAGCCTATCAGAAGCTTCTAAAGCCATGACATCATTTTCTGGAATTTTCCAAGCTGTTTAAAGGCACAGTCAACTTAGTGTATGTAAACTGGAATTGTGATACAGTGAATTATAAGTGAAATAATCTGTCTGTAAACAATTGTATGAAAAATTACTTAGTTTGTTAACAAGTCAGTGACTGACCATCTGCTGCCCTCTCCCTCACCAGTCTGCAGAGGACACTCAGCCATAACCTCAGCCTCCGGTCTGCAGAGGACACTCAGCCATAACCTCAGCCTCCGGTCTGCATAGGACACTCAGCAACAACCCCAGCCTCCAGTCTGTATAGGACACTCAGCAACAATCCCAGCTTCCAGTCTGTATAGGACACTCAGCAACAACCCCAGCTTCCAGTCTGTATAGGACACTCAGCAACAACCCCAGCTTCCAGTCTGTATAGGACACTCAGCAACAACCCCAGCTTCCAGTCTGTATAGGACACTCAGCAACAATCCCAGCGTCCAGTCTGTATAGGACACTCAGTAACAACCCCAGCTTCCAGTCTGTATAGGACACTCAGCAACAACCCCAGCTTCCAGTCTGTATAGGACACTCAGCAACAACCCCAGCTTCCAGTCTGTATAGGACACTCAGCAACAACCCCAGCTTCCAGTCTGTATAGGACACTCAGCAACAACCCCAGCATCCAGTCTGTATAGGACACTCAGTAACAACCCCAGCTTCCAGTCTGTATAGGACACTCAGCAACAACCCCAGCCTCCAGTCTGTATAGGACACTCAGCAACAATCCCAGCCTCCAGTCTGTATAGGACACTCAGTAACAACCCCAGCTTCCAGTCTGTATAGGACACTCAGTAACAACCCCAGCTTCCAGTCTGTATAGGACACTCAGCAACAACCCCAGCCTCCAGTCTGTATAGGACACTCAGCAACAACCCCAGCTTCCAGTCTGTATAGGACACTCAGCAACAACCCCAGCTTCCAGTCTGTATAGGACACTCAGCAACAATCCCAGCATCCAGTCTGTATAGGACACTCAGTAACAACCCCAGCTTCCAGTCTGTATAGGACACTCAGCAACAACCCCAGCCTCCAGTCTGTATAGGACACTCAGCAACAACCCCAGCTTCCAGTCTGTATAGGACACTCAGCAACAACCCCAGCTTCCAGTCTGTATAGGACACTCAGCAACAATCCCAGCATCCAGTCTGTATAGGACACTCAGCAACAACCCCAGCATCCAGTCTGTATAGGACACTCAGTAACAACCCCAGCTTCCAGTCTGTATAGGACACTCAGCAACAACCCCAGCCTCCAGTCTGTATAGGACACTCAGCAACAATCCCAGCCTCCAGTCTGTATAGGACACTCAGTAACAACCCCAGCTTCCAGTCTGTATAGGACACTCAGTAACAACCCCAGCTTCCAGTCTGTATAGGACACTCAGCAACAACCCCAGCCTCCAGTCTGTATAGGACACTCAGCAACAACCCCAGCTTCCAGTCTGTATAGGACACTCAGCAACAACCCCAGCTTCCAGTCTGTATAGGACACTCAGCAACAATCCCAGCATCCAGTCTGTATAGGACACTCAGTAACAACCCCAGCTTCCAGTCTGTATAGGACACTCAGCAACAACCCCAGCCTCCAGTCTGTATAGGACACTCAGCAACAACCCCAGCTTCCAGTCTGTATAGGACACTCAGCAACAACCCCAGCCTCCAGTCTGTATAGGACACTCAGTAACAACCCCAGCTTCCAGTCTGCTCTGGGTCAGGGTGTCATTGCTCTTTCCTTCTCCTTCCCCATCAGACGGGTAGTTGGAGATGTCAGTGTCTGCCATTAGTCTATTATTAAGAGCTTTACACATCATACCATGATATCAATGTAATATGTTCATTCCAACTGTCATTGTTTTGGCAGGTCTTTTCCTTCATTCAAATATTTGATCCAACACTTGGGTGCCTTTATGTGGCATATTATCACGTATCAAGTATTATGTACAATAGGATCAAAAACCTTTCTTAAACTGTCATCAATGAGGATTAAGGAACTTCTATGGAATTATAAAGGATGGGCACAAAGGAACATGCTGTTACACTAACAATAACAGAACACTGTGTTTTACTACTGTTTTGTTGGGCACACACAGCACACCTGGATATAAGTTCCCACGTGGAAAAATCCAAGACACTCTCTCTCCACCCTGTCATGTGCAGACATGACCAGCATACCAGACCCCTTCCCTGTCAGCCACCCACCCCACCCCAGTCTAGCCTACCAGCCCCCTACCCTGTCAGCCACCCACCCCACCCCAGTGCAGCCTACCAGCCCCCTACCCTGTCAGCCACCCACCCTAGCCCACGCAGCAGCAGCCCTGCAGCACGCTTTCTTACTTGAATCAACTTGGCCCTGCTAGGCGGAGTGCCAGCAGACGTCACACTCTAACTAGCTACAGAGAGCAGGAACACGATGTTCCTTGCTTGTGCTAAAAAATGTGTTCATTTACCCTGTCTGCACTGAATGCATTGGAAGTAAGTACACAGCTCACACAGCTCTCCCTCTCTCACGACCTATGAGCGCCAGGACCTGCCTCCTAGCTAGCATGTTGTTGCTGAACCAACAGTAGTAAAAGGCTGCTTTACAACCCTGCTGGCACCGCCTAGATGTGGTACCGATAATCTTATTAACCCTGTTGGCTGCAGAAAGGCTGCAGCGGACCTGGGTTCAAATGCTATTTGAACTCTCTCTTTCAAATAGTTTGAGTGATTGCTTTAGTGCCTGGAGTGCCAGGTGGGCGGGGCTTGTACTTTTGGGACTTTTTTGGTTCCACTGCAACCGGTAAGCTCAATCAAGCAGTTATTTGAAATTATTTCAAATTGTTTTTGAACCTAGGTCTTGACTTTGGACGATTAGGCTTGGGTGTGGATTTGCCTTCATCTGGCAAGTGGCTAACTCTCTGGCCTTGAAATACATTGTCACCATGCATGCTCCTCCTCTTATCTACCCACCACAGACTTCCAGAACAATAATACAAATGAAAGAGCACTACACTGTCATGGCAAACACAGATAAAGTGAGTCAGCCAAGTCGTGTGTTTTGTTTCGGCTTGAAATTAAACAATGAACTTGAGATCTCAAAATCTGTATCCTGTTAGATCCAATTTGATTTACTATCGGCAGTAACCATCCCATCCTCCGCAGACAGTAGAAAACGACTAACTCTTACCCTACTGACCCAAGCTGTATTCAAAGGAAAGGGAAACTGATAGCCACTGAGTAGAATAGGATATGGAAACACTCGCTTTTAGTTTATAAATGATGGCCATAGTTATGTCTGCATCCATTCATGTCAAAAGTAGTAGTTTTCACACTAATAGTGCCTTCAGAAAGTAGTGACACCCCTTGACTTTTTCCACATTTTGTTGTGTTACAGCCTGAATTTAAATTGAGGTTTGTGTCACTGGACAACACACACACAATAACCCATAATGTAAAAGTGGAATTATGTTTTTAGATATTTTTACCAATTATTTAAAAATGAAAAGCTGAAATACCTTGAGTCAATAAGTATTCAACCACTTTGTTCTGAGCAAGCCTAAATAAGTTCAGGAGTAAACATTTGATTAACAAGTCACGTAATAAGTTGCATGGACTCACTCAGTGTGCAACAATAGTGTTTATTTAACATGATTTTTAATGACTACCTCATCTCTGTACCCCACACATACAATTATCTTTAAGGTCCCTCAGTCGAGCAGTGAATTTCAAACACAGATTCAACCACAAAGACCAGGGAGGTTTTCCAATGCCTTGCAAAGAATGGCACCCATTTGTAGATGGGTAAAAATGAAAAAAATCTGACATTGAATATCCCTTAGAGCAGCGGTTCCCAAACGTTTTATAGTTCCGTATAGTCCCTTCAAACATTCAACCTCCAGCTGCGTATCCCCTCTAGCACCAGGGTCAGCGCACTCTCAAATGTTGTTTTTTGCCATCATTGTAAGCCTTCCACACACACACTATACGATACATTTATTAAACATAAGAATGAGTGTGAATTTTTGTCACAACCCGGCTCATGGGAAGTGACAAAGAGCTCCTATAGGACCATGGCACAAATAATAATATAATAATCAATCATTTTTCTCTTTATTTAACCATCTTACATATAAGACCTTATTTGTTCATCGGAAATTGTGAATAACTCACCACAGGTTAGTGAGAAGGGTGTGCTTGAAAGGATGCACATACCTCTGCAATGTTGGGTTGTATTGGAGAGAGTCTCAATCTTAAATCATTTTACACACACAGTCTGTGCCTGTATTTAGTTTTCATGCTAGTGAGGGCCGATAATCCACTCTCACATACGTACTGTAGGTATGTGGTTGCAAAGGGCATCAGTGTCTTAACAGCACGATTTGCCAAGGCAGGATACTCTGAACGCAGCCCAATCCAGAAATCTGGCAGTGGCTTCTGATTAAATTACATTTTCACAGAACCGCTTGTTGCAACTTCGATGAGGGTCTTTTGTTCAGATATCGGTAAGTGGACTGGAGGCAGGGCATGAAAAGGATAACGAATCCAGTTGTTTGTGTCATCCGTTTCGGGAAAGTACCTGCGTAATTGCGCACCCAACTCACTCGCTATATCACATTTGACATTGTCCGTAAGCTTGAGTTTATTTGCACACAAAAAATCATACAATTATGGAAAGACCTGTGTGTTGTCCTTGTTAATGCAGACAGAGAAGAGCTCCAACTTCTTAATCATAGCCTCAATTCTGTCCCGCACACTGAATATATTTGCGGAGAGTCCCTGTAATTGTCATGACTTCCACCGAAGTTGGTTCCTCTCCTTCGGGCGGCGCTCGGCAGTCGGCATCGCCGGTCTTCTAGCCATAATCGATCCACTTTCATTTTCCATTTGTTTTGCCTTGTCTTCTCACACACCTGGTCTCAATTCCCCTCATTACATGTTGTGTATTTAACCCTCTGTTCCCCCCATGTCTTTGTGCGGAATTGTTTATTGTAAGTGCATGTGCACGTTTTCTCTGGTGCGCGACGGGTTTTGTACCCATTTGTTTGTGGTTCTAGTTACCGGTGGTTTTATGACTAAAACTGCTCCGTTGATTACCAAGTTGCTCTCCTGCGCCTGACTTCCCTGCCGCCAGTTACACACTCCCTTACAGTAATCCTAGATTCAGATCATTCAGGCGCGAAAAAACATCCCCCAGATAGGCCGGTCGTGTGAGAAATTCATCATCATGCAAGCGGTCAGACAAGTGAAAATTATGGTCGCTAAAGAAAACTTTAAGCTTGTCTCTCAATTCAAAAAAACATGTCAATACTTTGCCCCTTGATAACCAGCGCACTTCTGTATGTTGTAAAAGCATTACATGGTCGCTGCCCATATCATTGCATAGTGCAGAAAATACACGACAGTTCAGGGGCCTTGCTTTAACAAAGTTAACCATTTTCACTGTAGTGTCCAAAACGTATTTCAAGCTGTCAGGCATTCCCTTGGCAGCAAGAGCCTCTCGGTGGATGCTGCAGTGTACCCAAGTGACGGTTTGCGCCATCAGTACAGATACCAACATGAGCTGCAGCTACATTTGGCTACATACGGACCGTTAGTGGAATTCCCGCGAGAGAGTAACGGTTAATGTGATTGGATGTTAATTATTTGACAAGGCTACCTGTATTTGACATTGTGTTGTTATTTCGCTGAACACTAGATGGTTTAATTTTATTTTTGTCAGTGAAACGAGGCTACTCATGCGAGAAAAAAAACTCACCCAAATGTATAGCCCCGTTGGAAAATATAAATTGATTTTTCATTTCATTTTTAAAATGTGAATCACATTTTTATTTGGCGTACCCCCGATGGCATTGCGCATACCCCTGGGGGATGGTGTATCAATACACCCAGTCATTACAAAGATACAGGCGTCCTTCCTAACTCAGTTGCCGGAGAGGAAGGAAACCACTTAGGGATTTCACCATGAGGCCAATGGTGACTTTAAAACAGTTCCAGAGTTTAATGGCTGTGATAGGAGAAAATTAGGGATGGATCAACAACATTAAAGTTACTCCACAATACTAACCTAAAGGACAGTGAAAAGAAGGAAGCCTGTACATAATACAAATATTCCAATACATGCATCCTGTTTGCAATAAGGCACAAAAGTAAAACTGCAAAAAATGTGGTAAAGAAATCAACTTAATGTACTGAATACAAAGTATTATGTTTGTGGAAAATCCAACACAACACTTCACTGAGTACCACTCTTCATATATTCAAGCATGGGTGTGCTTGTCATCGGCAAAGATTAGGGAGTTTGTTAGGATAAAAAGAAACGGAATAGAGCTAAGCACAGGCAAAATCCTAGAGGAAAACCTGGTTCAGTCTGCTATCCAACAGACACTGGGAGACAAATTCACCTTTCAGCAGGACACAAGGCCAAATATGCACTGAATTTGCTTACCAAGACGGTTTTCTGATCCAAGCCCCTACATTTGTTTTCAAGGTATCTGTAACCAACAGATGCATATCTGTATTCCCAGTCATGTGAAATCGATAGATTAGGGTTTAATAAATGTATTTGAATTGACTGATTTCCTTAATAAATTAACTGTAAATCAGTAAAATCTTTGAAATTATTGCATTTACATTTTCTTCAGTATACTTACAGAGAGCGCCTCAAGAGGCTTGGCACATTTTGACTTGTCAACACTGTAACTGAACATACCCAAAGCCAAATAGTAGAATATTCTAGAACTTTAGAAACAATGGATTAGGGATTAACACCGGTAACCACCCTGTCCCATGCTCATTCTTCACATTTTCTCCCAAAATTAAATGTCAAGACCCGGGAAATTACAAAGTTAACCCCCTAATGTCACACTAATGCAATTTCACAAAATACACAACATGCATAGCAGCATTGTGAAAAAATAAAACAGCATAGTATCCAAACAGGTTGTTGGAAGCCTTTAGCCTATCTTATTTACTTTACACAAAGGCGCCATAAATTCAAACCACACGCATAATTGACACTGCAAGACTGCACATGAAATCCGAATGCAGTTCTTCCCACAGTAGGGGGATATGAGGGGTATTTTGAAAACACAGTATACAGTGCATTTGACTTTTTCCACATTTTGTTACATTACATTCATCATCAATCTACACATAATACCCCATAACGACAAAACAAAAACAAGGTATTAAAAATTGTTGACCATTTATAAAAGAAAAAAAACGGAAATATCACATTTATTTACATTTAAAAGGTATTCAGACCTTTTACTCTGTACGTTGTTGAAGCACATTTTGCAGCGATTACAGCCTTGAATCTTCTTGGGTATGACGCTACAAGCTTGGCACACCTGTATTCAGGGAGTTTCTCCCATTCTTCTCTGCAGATCCTCTCAAACTCTGTCAGGTTGGATGGGGAGCGTTGCTGCACAGCTATTTTCAGGTCACTCCAGTGATTTTAGATCAGGTTCAAGTCCGGACTCTGGCTGGGCCACTCAAGGACATTCAGAGACTTGTCCCGAAGCCACTACTGCGTTGTCTTGGCTGTGTGCTTAGGGCCGTTGTCCTGTTGGAAGGTGAACCTTCACCCCAGTCTGAGGGTCTGAGCGCTCTGGAGCAGGTTTTCATCAAGGATCTCGCTGTACTTTGCACCATTCATCTTTTCCTCGATCCTGACTAGTCTCCCAGTCCCTGCCACTCAAAAACATTCCCACAGCATGATACTGCCACCACTATGCTTCACTGTAGGGATGGTGCCAGGTTTCCTCCAGACATGAAGCTTGGCATTCAGGCCAAAGAGTTCAATCTTGGTTTCATCAGACCAAAGAATCTTGTTTCTCATGGTCTGAGAGTCCTTTAGGTGCCGTTTGGCAAACTCCAAGCGGGCTGTCATGTGCCTTTTACTGAGGAGTGGCTTCCGTCTGGCCACTCTACCATAAAGGCCTGATTGGTGGAGTGCTGCAAAGATCGTTGTCCTTCTGGAAGGTTCTCCTGTCTCCACAGAGGAACTCTGGAGCTCTGTCAGAATGACCATCGGGTTTTTGGTCACCTTCTCCCCCGATTGCTCAGTTTGGCCAGGCAGCCAGCTCTAGGAAGAGTCTTGGTGGTTCCAAACTTATTCCATTTATGAATGATGGAGGCCACTGTGTTCTTGGGGGCCTTCAATGCTGCAGAAATGTTTTGGTACCCTTCCCCAGATCTGTGCCTCAACACAATCCTGTCTCGGAGCTCTACGGACAATTCCTTCAACCTCATGGCTTGGTTTTTGCTCTGACCTGCACTGTCAACTGTGGGACCTTATATAGACAGTTGTGAGCTTTTCCAAATCATGTCCAATGAATTGAATTTACCTGGGTTGTTCTGAATAGAATTAGCCTATTTTTGTTTATTGTGAAGAAAATGTGTCGGGCCACACACACCTGAATGCACACGACTCCTTTCTATGTGCACCAAAATGACATTATGTTTCTCTGAAATGCCTTGTGGAAGCCTAACACTGTAAGATCGTATTTTATAAATTAGCTAGTCATGTTGGCAATAGAACAGGCTTTCAAATGATGCCCACCTGACCCAGATAGCGATTTATAATGAACTGTTTTTTGGATTGCGTAAACAACAACAGTAATTGTGTGATGGCAGGGATGCAGGGTTGTGTTCCAAAGGAAACAACTACAAGTGTGCTTGTTGTAGTTCCTCAACGGCACAGCTAGGAGAGGTCAAAAAGTACCTTTTAGTTGAAGACTGTTCTTTGAGTAATAAAAGTGCATTGAAATGTCTTAGGAACTGTGAACACTTTGGAGAGGTGTGTGTCCACTTGGAGACACCTGTTAGTCCTTTCACACAAATAGAAAATGATTTGTCTTGTAATTTAGTACTTTTTAAAAAAGCATTATTTGTTTTTTGTTGCACCTACCCCTGTCACGTCCTGACCAGTTAAGGGTTATTTGTTGTTGGAGTTTGGTCAGGATGTGGCAGAGGGTATTTGTTTTATATGGTTTGGGGTGGTGGTGTAGGTAGTAGGTCGTTTTATTTATGTATTCCGGGGGTTTTGGGCACCGCTCTGTGTTTATGTATTTCTATGTTTAGTTAGTTAGTTGTGGGTATAGGTTCTAGGTTAGTTTTCTATGTATAGTTAATTGGGATGGGACTCCCAATTGAAGGCAGGTGTGTTGAGTTGCCTTTGATTGGGAGTCCTATATAATAGGGTGTGTTTGTCTTTGTGTTTGTGGGTAGTTGTTTTTGCACTGCGTTTGTATAACCTGCAAAACTGTTGCTGTCGTGAGTATCGTTTATTGTTTGTTTTTCCTGTGGATGCTTTGAGTATTTCATTAAAAGAATGAGTATCCACATACCCGCTGCAGTTTGGTCAATTCAACACGGCACCTGTTGTGACAACCTGTAACGATCGTCGTCGGGTGATGAAGAAACGGACCAAAGCGCAGCTGGGAGCGAACACGTTTATTCTTCACACTGAAATAAACACGTACACAAAACCAAGAAAAATGCGATACGTTAACTGCTCAAACACAAAGAGGCAACACCCCACAAACAGCGTGGGGGAAAAAGGAACTTAAATGTGATCCCAATCAGAGACAACTAGCGACAGCTGTCTCCGATTGGGAATCGACAGAACCCAACATAGAAATAACCCACATAGAGCTAACACAAGGCTATAACGCAAACATAGAAAACAAACCAAGGAAAAATACCCAACATGACACACCCTGACCCAAAATACCCGAATTCACCTGGTCAGGGCGTGACACAACCCCACATTTTCCAGGAATAGTCTTATCATGAGTATTTTCAGATTCCGTTATCAACAAATGCGACGATAAGTACAGTAAATGTAAAATGCACATAAAATGTACAGTGTAATGTTTGGATTCAGTCTTGTGTCAGGTGAACTTTTGTGTCCTCACCTTTGGTCTAATAATTTTCACATTATCTCCAAACTGTTCCCTTTCAATTGCTACCATGGTTATGCATATGCTTTTCTTAATTATTCTTTACGGAACATTTCAATGCAGCCCTATCCATATAGGCCAATTCCCACGAGTGTAAAGGGTTAAGTGGCTGGTTGCTATTTTGGAATGTGCCCTACCCTCTCCCCACATAGACAGTGCTCCATTCAGCAACACCACTGGGACAATTTAGAGCATGACCTAAAGATATAATATACAGTATGCCATTTAGCAGATGCTTTTATCCAAAGCTACATATAGTCATGCGTGCATACATTTTACGTCCAGGTGGGCCGGGGAATTGAACCCACTATCCTGGTGTTGCAAGAGCCATGCACTCCCAACTAAGCTACAAAGGAAAGTGCACTATGTTGTACTGTGTTGGTATTGGCCTGCCAGACTACGACTGCCAGTTTGTTTTTGAATAATCCACCCAATGGTAGAATATCTAAAAAGGTCTACCTAGACCCTGTTGATGTTAAGATTACAAAGTCATGTTGCCTTAAAGGTATATAACAGTGTTGTGTTGTTGTGTACATCCCTGTTTACATGTGTCTTGATATGAGCTGCGCAGGGCATATGCCAAAAATGTATCAGTTATAGCCTAATGGGGAAACCATGTGGTCTGCTGACATCTGACATGCGTTACGGGAAACCACCATGACACTAATTACATGTTGCTATACACGTGCACATGTTTACCATTACGCTCATACTGAGTGAAGGAAGGATATTTACAAATAGATTCAACTGGGATAGATAATGATAAATCTAGCACTGTCACACTGTTATATAAATGCAGAAGGAAGAAAACAATGCACTGGAAGGTGCATAGCACCACCTAGTGTCATTGAACATGACTGAAACCAATGCCATGCCTCTTCATTCACCTCTGTACATTTTTGTAGTCTGTACTGTAAAGTTTGTGTACTGTATTGTTTGTGTATCATTATGGATTTTTTGCAATAGTATATTTGTCTTAAACCACTATGTGAAATGTCTGCATTTTTATTTATTGAAATAAACATGATTTCAAAAAAATCTAGATGTGTTTATATATATTTTGTCTTACTGTTTTATGTAGCATTGGTAAGGTTTTTTAAGTAAAGCTCTAGTTTACTCACCGTCGTAGGTTTAGGTGATGATTATTTCGGTTCCTCAGCGTAGGACTCCGACTCACAGTCAGAGATTTTCCCCACACTGTCCTCCTCCTTCTCTCTCATCTTTATCTTCAGCCTCATCACTATCCACGATAAGACTGGTGTTTTGCGGTTACTATTTAATGAAGCTGTCAGTTGAGGACTTGTGAGGCATCTGTTTCTTAAACTAGACACTCTAATGTACTTGTCCTCTTGCTCAGTTGTGCACCTGGGCCTCCCACTCATCTTTCTATTCTGGTTAGAGCCAGTTTGCGCCTTTTCTGTGAAGGGAGTAGTACACAGCGTTGTACCAGATCTTCAGTTTCTTGGCAATTTCTCGCATGGAATTGCCTTCATTTCTCAGAACAAGAATAGACTGACGAGTTTCAGAAGAAGGTTATTTGTTTCTGGCCATTTTGAGCCTGTAATCGAACGCACAAATGCTGATGCTCCAGATACTCAACTAGTGTAAAGAAGGCCAGTTTTATTGCTTCTTTAATCAGAACAACAGTTTTCAGCTGTGCTAACATAATTGCAAAAGGGTTTTCTAATGATCAATTAGCCTTTTAAAATTATAAACTTGGATTAGCTAACACAACTTGCCATTGGAACACAGGAATGATGGTTGCTGACAATGGGCCTCTGTACACCTATGTAGATATTCCATACAAAATCTGCCGTTTCCAGCTACAATAGTCATAAACAACATTAACAATGTCTACACTGTATTTCTGATCAATTTTATGTTATTTTAATGGACAAAATTAGCTTTTCTTTCAACAAGGACATTTGTAAGTGACCCCAAACTTTTGAACGGTAGTGTATGTCAGAATGCTATTGATTGACTACAGCTCAACACCATAGTGCCCTCAAAGCTCATCAATAAGCTAAGGACCCTGGGACTAAACACCTCCCTCTGCAACTGGATCCTGGACTGCCTGACGGGCTGCCCCAGGTCATAAGGTTAGGTAACAACACATCCGCCACGCTGATCCTCAACACAGGGGCCCCTCAGCGGTGCGTGCTCAGCCCCCTCCTGTACTCCCTGTTCACTCATTACTGCACGGCCAGGCACGACTCCAACACCATCATTAAGTTTGCCGATGACACAACAGTTGTAGGCCTGATCACCGACAACGACGAGACAGCGTATAGGGAGGAGATCAGAGATCTGGCCATGTGGTGCCAGGACAACAGCCTCTCCTTCAACGTGATCAAGACAAAGGAGATGATTGTGGACTACAGGAAAAAGAGGACCGAGCACGCCCCCATTCTCATCGACAGGGCTGTAGTGGAGCAGGTTGAGAGCTTCCAGTTCCTCGGTGTCCACATCACCAACAAACTAACATGGTCCAAGCACATCGAGACAGTCGTGAAGAGTGCACGACAAAACCTAATCCCCCTCAGGCAAGTGATAAGATTTGGCATGGGTCCTCAGATCCTCAAAAGGTTCCACAGCTGCACCATCGAGAGCATCCTGACTGGTTGCATCAGTGCCTGGTACGGCAACTGCTCGGCCTCCGACTGCAAGGCCCTACAGAGAGTAGTGCATACGGCCCAGTACATCACTGGGGCCAAGCTTCCTGCCATCCAGGACCTCTATACCAGGTGGTGTTTTCAAAGACTCCTGCCACCCTAGTCATAGACTGTTCTCTCTACTACCGCATGTCAAGTGGTACCGGAGCACCAAGTCTAGTTCCAAAAGGCTTCTTAACAGCTTCTACTCCCAAGCCATAAGACTCCTGAACAGCTAATCAAATGGCTACCCAGACTATTCGCATTGCCCCCTCCCCCTCTTCAACACTGCTGCTACTCTCTGTTTATTATCTATGCATAGTCACTTGAACTCTACCTACATGTACACATTACCTCAATTACCTTGACTAACACTTTAGAAACTTCTTCACTTTGGTGATATAATGTCACTAAACAAAATTGATCCTCTATGAAAGAATCAGTGGAGCTTTGTTGTCGCTGCGCGATGGAACCAGAGCAAGATAAAGTTAGCTAACAGTTAGCTAGAAAGAAAGCAGAATAGTCAGAGAAAATGACCTTTCCTTGAAAAGTAATGTTGGCAAATAGCTACATGCCGTTTTGTGTGAGTGGTATAGGACATGATAGGTCTAATCATACATCAATTTTGTGAGATACGACAGTTTAGCCAGTAGGATTATATGAAATAGTGCTGAGCTTTTTGAGGTCGGTTTGGTTTCGGTTAGTTTATTAAAAAAATAAAAAATAAAGATTTCCGTATCAATTATTTGAGTTGAATGCTGTAACACAGAATAAAACAATTAATAAAAGTCTCATGATGGTTGTGACTGGCCATTACTGCTTATTACTTATTAACCATTATTTATTCACATTACTTTAATAAAATATTTCTGTCATTGTGTATATTGCATTTGTTTTATTTGATGACTTCATTATTTCATTCCAAATAATCTCATATCTACTGAGCTACTGTTTATGCTTTCTGACAAAATCCCTATTTTGTAGTTTTTTTTAAATAAATAAGGCATATTTTTATGATTGCTGAATACCAACTATCAATCACTTAGATAATGTATTTTCAAGTAGGGATACAACAGAAAAAAACTATGAGATTTGTGGGGATACCTCGCAAAGCAACAGCTGTTCCCTCATGATTGCGCATTCTTCTGGCTCTTCCTATGCTGGCATAAAATAAAAACAGAAAAAGTAGATGCGCAATGGAGTAAGGTCATTGTAGTTAATAACCACGTTTACTGCCCTAAACTATGTACAATATTGGTCTGTTGGAAACTACAACTCCCTACTAAATCGCAGAGTTCATGATGGATTAGATTTTTCTCTAGAGAAACCAAACTGTGCAATATGCGCATTAAATTTACTATTTTTTTTTAAACGAACGAAACGGAATTCAAATAATTGAACCGACATCGGTCAATTAGTTGTTTAAAAACAAAAAAATAACGACAATTCGGTTAATCGCCCAGCACTAATATGAAAGACCAGCTGACTGTCCACAACTTTTCTTATTGGCGCACCGCTTTCAGGAAATGGTTACATTTCCCATCGAAGATATTTATAACTAACCCAAGACAGTTCATCTGTGTCGTTTACAGTGGGAGCAAATGAAGCATAGTGGGCAAAACAAGCATGGCAAGCTTGCGAGAACCTATTGGCGCGTTGTAGCATGTCTTTGCATATTTCCGTTAGGGAACGCCTCCTTAGTGAAGTGCGCGTGTGCACAAACGCAATTCGACCTCGCTCTCTTTCTAAACCGCGCAATTTTTTTTTTTTACTTTGGCAAAGCGTCAAGTCTATAAAACTTTGTACACTGTGCTGTAAATAGAAACATTTATTAAGATCAGATGTTTAATCGATGGGAAAATTCGCAGACTTTCTCTCACTACCACATTTGGTGGTGAGAAAACGTTCTACACAGATGCATCAGCTTTAAAGCCCCTGTGACTTGTCTGGGTTACCCCTTCTGTTTGTGGTCCCACAGCCATAAACCCTGGCAATTATACAGTTTCTCTTCTTAAAATCTGTTTTTAAACCTAACCTTAAACATACCCCTAACCTTATGCCTAACCTTAAATGAAGACCAATAAGCACAATTTTGTTTTCATGAATTTTTACGATATAATTATTGACTTATTGTTGACTTCTGGGAAATGTAGTACTTAAGGTTGGTGACGCACCTTGCACTCCAGTCATTTTTTTGCAGAACGGTGCTTACGTTCATTAAATAGATAATGCTGGAAGCAGTTCGACACTGAAAAACTCCATTATTTGTTGATTTATGTTTAATTACTTAGGTAAATAGCAAGAGGCTATATATCTACCACTTGTCAGGCCTCAGTTTGCAGCAGAGAACTTGGTTCTAAGCTGACAAATGTTAGAGGATTCATTGAGGAAATGTAATTTGAATGACTCCAATCAACTCTACAGTGCCCTACTGTTACTGCAATACATAATTGTAAATAAGAATGTGTTCCGAACTGCCTTGCCTAGTTAAATAAATAAAAAATAGACTGGAACAGAAACACTAGACAAAGTGTACTATTTTGGTGCAAAGCAAACCCAAATGGAGTCGGTTCCTTCAGTAAACACATCAAATAGACAGAGCCTGTTTTTGGCATCAATGCCTCTTCATTGACCACTGCACTGCCAAATCCAAATGAACAGTTTTCGTTCCTTACATTTAAAAAAAAAAATCAACTGTCGCAGTGAATAATTGTGAAGGTTGGTTGATACGACAACATAATGAAAAACTCAATTTGACTGAAAAGGTGAAAGGTTTTATTACAGTAAATCCATCCAAATCTCAACAGCTTTCAAAACGCAGGTTAAACATACAAAAACACATCTCACTTAACATAGTTCTTTTTTATTATTAAATATTTAAAAAGCAGGTCAAGTTATTCACAAATAAAATGCAAACATGCAACACGTTTTGGGGAATGCATGAGTGGGACGTCAGAAAAAATATATATAATTATTGACAGCACATGTTTACATTCCTTTTCATTTACACAATATATGACTAAAGCATTATGGTGCACTGCCAAGTTCAATAAGAATAAATGCAACATTAAAAAAAGGTATACAATGTACGTACTTGGAATATAGTATGTCAAATTACTCAGTGAACTGACTCACAACTTTCCCTAAGACATGTGGTTCAAAAGTCATATGAAAACATCTGAAATATACCTGACTTCCACTGAATACAAAGGTGGTTAGTTGCTGTTAAAACTAAAGTTGAAAATAATGTTCATACTAGTCTACACTAAAATGAGCTCCCTTCCCTTATGATGAAGCCATACTGAAACAACCTTGTTTCTGTCACTGAAGCACCAAATCTGGTGCAAATTAGACATTTTTGAGTACACTGATTAATTTATCAGAATTCTTAGAATTCATGAAGATAGACAAATTATGAGTAGTATGTGACTAACTCACTACTGCTTTCCATTCATGATTCTCATGGACCGTACTGCCTCACTTCATGTAGAGAGGCAATATCGAGTCTTCTAAGCTTTAATTATTGTTTTAGTAATTAATTTCTAATTGTGTGGACATACAGTATTATCCATTCCAGAGTCAAATGTCAGTGCAACATATGGAGGAAGGTTAAATAGGAGATACTACGAGCCCTTCAAGGCTTTTTCTTATTGCATTCTCATGATTAATATGGTTGATATGTAATAAAAAATAAAATAAACAATAACTTTGAAACAACGTACATAATGGAAGGATCACGGGACCGACCGAAGCTGGCAACATAACACTTGCTGACAGATAAAAACACTATCTGTCCACTCCATACTACAACATTTTGTCACATCTAGAATTTTGGATGACTTGTTTTTTTTCACTGTCCTTGGAAACTTCTGTGATGTTCTGAGCTTGTCTGCATGTGGCGGTATGTAATAACAGCCACCTGCCCACAGCATTTCGCAACAGTCACAATAACACACAGAATGTAGAACGGCAGAGGAATATATATATATATATATATATATATATATATATATATATATATATATATATATAAAAAAACTAGGGTAGTTTTTCTTTGCATGAGGTTGTTTCATGTGCTCAGTCTTCAGGAGAACAAAAAAATAAACAAACCATGAGGGAAAAAATACAAACGAGAAAAAAATAAAAATAAAACCTGTAACAAAATTCTCACAAAACAAAAGGGCATGTTGTGGTGGGGCCAGGGCTGTGGCCAGGGGCAAGGACAGGGAGTGATGGCAGTCAGTACTCATCCTGCTGATCATCAGGAACATCCTCTTCATGGACCCCTGGATCCACATCTTCTCCATCCACCTCTCCTGCACCTTCCTGAAGGGACACAAGCAGTAATAGCAAAATGTCAGGGCCAGAGCCACCATAGGTCTCTTCAGGTAATTAACAGCACCAACAACCTAAATCAATTGATCAATCAAACAAAGGCCTGTGATTAAAAAGAAAATGAGGTCCTTGAACGATTAGCAAAACATTTGCTATCCAATCCAGCACCAACCTTCTAGAATCTAAAACAAATGTTGCACAACAGCAACCCACACCCAATCGCCTCTGGGAAATTGAATGATCAATCAATGAAGAGCCAATCAAATACAGCCGACTGACCTGTTCGTCTGCAGAGTACAGAATCTCCATTAGCCGCTCCACGAACTGGGCGCTCTCCTGACCTTGTTCCTGTGCCAGCACTTCCACATCCCGCAACTTTCCAAAGTAAAAGTCCCTCTCCTTCTCCACACCCTCAAGTGCAAGTTTTAATGTGTTCACCTGTACACAAAATGAGGCAAAGTAGTATCAGTATTGTACAGACAAATTGATATTCCTATCATCTATTTGTTTTACTTCACACACCACAATTCTCTTTGTGTGGAAACTGTTTTGTATAATGACGTGCAGTATTAATGATTTTTCCATTGTCAATAAAATACAAAATGGTCACAAAGTTGGACAGCGCACCATCTTAAAAATCTAGCTGTAATACACCACTGTTCCTCTGATCCCCAACTGCTTATTACTTGGATTGTTTTCATGTTTAGGGTTTAACAGTAATCTAATCCTTGTAAAATCAGGATTATGGAATGATCATTCAATGCAGTTTGTAATTACTTGTCATTTTGGTTTTGCCAAAAACAATAGATACTGTTTAGATTCGTAAGAAGGATGTGTGAGTCCAACTTAGATATATTAAATTGTAATGACGCTGTTGTAGTAATTTACATATATTAAATTGTAATTATGCTGTAGTAGTGACTTTATACCTGGTCGTTGAGCCCTGTGACCTGTGCTTCCAGTTCCCGCTCTCCTTTGGCCGGAGTTGTTGTTGGAGTTGCAACTGGGATTCTTTTCGCTGAAGAGGGTCTGGAGGATGGATGGGGGCTGCAGGGGTTTTGTTTCGGGGTTGTTGCACTTGCCCTGGTGGCTCCTGAACACAAAGATAGGTTAGAAAATATAAATAATCTGGTCATGTCAGGGTGTTCACACTTGGTCCCTTTCAGCCAATTCTTGTGAACTCAACACGGTTTGTTAATTTTTTGTTCAGTGTGAACACTGACTTGCCTAGTTGAATAAAGGTAAAATAAAAGAAAGGAACTCAGACCCTCAAAAGAGCCCCCGAAGCGAACCAAACTGAGATCATCGAGAGGTGGTCTGAGTTCGGTTCGCTTGAATTCCGTGGTCCGGTTCCCATTTTTAGGGCAATGCGAACACAAAGCTTCCCAGGTTCGCTTGTCATTATTACTGTACTACACTAATGCAACACCGTTTCCCCTGCCATAATCCCTCACATTGGTGCCACAAAAGAGAAAAAATGATAAGGTTAATGGAAAAAAACGTGCAGTTTTTTGGATATTGATTAGCGATTGTCAAGAACGCACAAAAATTCCAAATTATGTGTGGAGTTTTGTACTGACACGACGTTCAGATTATTTGTTTGCACTATGTGATCTATAGGCTAAGAAAGATTCATATGCTGTTTATTTCGTTTGAATACTGTGAGAAGACAACATATTTGGCGATAATAACAACATAGGATACAAACTCAAGAGACGTGCTATCCGGGATCGTTGGGACGTCCCAACTCTGATGTTACCCCATGGAAGTTCACATTTAAAATAGTTATGGGTTAAGGAAAGGTAATGGTTAAGTTTAGATAAGGGTTAAGGTTAGGATTTAGGGTAGGAACGTCCCAAAGAGCCTCGATAGCACTAACCATAAAATCAACGCAAGATCTTTTTATTTATTTAACCTTTATTTAACTAGGCAAGTCACTCGTAAAGGGCCAGTGGCCTATATTGGGTGTAAAATGTTCAATTACAGCAATATTTATTATGCAGTATTCTTCTGCTATTTATTCTGTACCAATCATTTTTACATGTTAATATTATCTTCAAATTACAATTATACGTCTCATCTTTTAACTAAATGCAATCTATTAGCTTCCAAAAAGTATATCTAGATGTCCAATAACATGATCTGATAGAATTGCTTTGTAAAAACCCAGAGTGCATTGAGTGAACGTTGAAAAAAGATCTTGGTTCCTTTATAAACATAGCAATGTGAATGCAAAGAGGACTCCGACCAGGTCAAGTGAACTGGCAAAAGAGTTGAGTCCTTATTCAAAGACAAGGGCAGTGTGAATACAAAGATAACATAGTTATTTTGCTTTTCCTTTACTCCAGAGTAAAGAGGACTGATATAGTCCTCTAATGAACCTATATGTGAAAACTCCCTCAGTCAGTTTCTTAATCTACATAAACAATGTCTGCTGTCCAGAGGGGTGTCCTACAAAACAGGATCAATGAGTTAGCAGGCCAACTTTGATAAACAACCAGAATTAACAAATGTTCTAGTTCATTAAGAAAGCTAAACGTATGTGTTTTTGGTTGTTGAGTCAGTTAGACCATGCTCATTTCAAGCACATCTTTAAAAAAAATTTAACATTATTTCCTAATATTTAGGCAAGTTATCTGCCTAACTCATTGATCCTGCTTTCTATTAGACCCCTCAGGTAGCTGGTCTTACCTGCAGTGGGGGAGCTGGCTGCGTGGTGTTGGGACTTTTTTGGCAGGTTGAAGATCTGCTCACCGGGGTCAGGTGGGGGGATGGCATCCTGACCCTGTCTGGCCTGAAGTGGGTCGTAATCTTTACCGTCATAGTTGGCATCAAAGAACCTCTTAAACCACTGGATGAAGTCAAGGTTGTCCTGAAATCTGGCTTTCACAAGCTTCTCCACAGGAATAATCTTTAAAGAGGAGAAGTGGAAATAAATGATCAAGATTCAATAATTGGGGTAATTGTTTAATAATCTGGACTTCACATGAAGTCCAGATTAGAAAAAAAAAAATGTAGGAACGTTGTGTGTGTGTTCTATCTAATATAGCCTTGCCAATGCAACTAACTCATTAGCAACTACGGTAGGTCCCGTCAGGACACTTTGCCTCATCCTCTCACCTTGTCCACATTCATTCTCTTGAAAGAGGCCTGCAGCAGCTTGAAGTTATGAATGTACTCATGCTCGAATTTAGCCTGGAACTTAACCTTCTTAAGATGGACGCAGCCAGGGAATAGCAAATCCATGAACTGGCAGTAGGCCGCTCCTAGAAGGGAATGAAGATGTGTGACAAAAATTACTGCTTGTTTCTCTTCTGATACAAGTGCAAACTAATGATATTTTTCAGGCATATGCTTGATGGAAGTGTTTCACGGTACTGCCATCAGCAAACCTGCGCACAACACATCCTTTCAATTAAGAGACAGACTAGAGACCATGGAATTAGTAACATTAGCACACCTTGCGACAGGACTGTGTGTGGTTCAGGAGAGATTGGATTACTTGGGGTAGCCATGGCATGGTAGGCACAGCAAGTGTGCAAACTAGTTTTATTAATAGCACAGTCCGTCTTCTCTGTCAGAGCAAGGTTAGGTTAGGAGCAAGGTTGGGGTTACACCAGGTTTCTTTGATTATACATAACACTATGCCTATTAGAGAGTCATCAGCAAAAGTTGGGCATATAAGAGAGGAAAAGTATGGCCAGCTGTTTCTCATCCAATACCTATAGTATCATCCTGCATCTCCCTTCTTATGCTAGGCCTATATCCTGAGGTCCTTGGTTCTGGGAGGAAGCACATTTTGCAGCAGAGTTAACAGGGTAATTATTCTTACCTGAGGAGAGCTGCTCCACTTTAGTGTAGTTCAGACCGAGAAGATCGTTAACCCAGGCAGTGATATCATGCCTGCTCATAGTCTCCTGGGTTATTGAGGTAGAATATACGTTGACCGCCATCCCCCAACTGCAAAAGACAGGAAGGCATATCTCAGTCAGTTATAATTCACTTTCTACAAAACATTACCATCTCAAACTAAGGACATTGTTTTGTATCCCTTTTACATAATGGTTAGCCAACATTCTGTACACACAATTGTTGACCAACAGATAAAAACCTGCATATCATTTTCAACTACTGCCATTAAACAGAGAGATGCAGTAGAAAAGATTAAGCAAGGCAGACAACAACAATACAAACCATCAAGTGGAAACTCACTGATTTGACAGCAAGCAAGTAAACCTAGGCATATAACCACAGCTACTAGATACTGTAGGAAATTAAGCCAGACATATCCCATGTTAGGTCCAGTAATGTGATAACATGTTAGTAACGCAAATATAAAGATAAAGGATGTCCAATTTAACAGCAATGGATACACACTATCAACACTAAACATGCAAATACACTCATAACAGAAGAGGACACAAACATATGGAAAAAGCATTCAGGAGAGTATTGAATTTGAGCGAAGTTTGAGTATAGTTGTACTACAAAATCTACATGTGATGAGGAGACATTGCATGAGGATTAAAAAAAAAGCATCTTCATGAGGCTGGCTGTTGAGAGTGTTAAGAAACATCAATGGAGCAAAGTGAAATGAAAGTGGTGTAAGCTCTCACAGTGCAAACAAATAGCATGAATAGTATAACGTGTGAAACTGTTGATCACCATAGTGATCACAGTAACTTCAAACATGGTATTTGACGAGTGTAGCCTACATTATGCAAGAACATTGTAAAGTGCAACAAAATAGCGCTTTTCACCGCTTTGGTATTTGGAATTATTTCATTCTAAATGATGAGGCTGGAGCCCATAATGTCAAAATGTAAGACCCGAGTTGTTATTGCACCATTTCATATTCTCAGATGGGTATCAGAAATAATAAACGGGCCTACAAATGTCTAGTGTTCTATCGCTCCACCTTACCAAACACTTAGCTAATAATCTTACATCCCACTGTCACAGATAACAAGGAGGGCTGGCCACTTAGCGGCAGGCGGACAATGCATTTCCATTACGGTAACAGCTAACGTTAGGCTACAATTACATCAAGCGCGTAATTTATTCCACTGACCCAAACTGACCAAATTTGGACTGGAGTTTCGGTTTCGAACTATCCTCTTTCATTGATTGCGCACTGATAAAAAGGATAGCCGTTCCCGTGTCAACAAAGCGGGTGTACTGCTAGCTTTGTTAGCCAGTTAGCTCATTGGCTATACTTGACCCAGACAGAAGAGCTTATCATTTGAACAGACTGGTTTTAAAACCATGTTATATAATACAAGGAATAACTAAGACAGTAAAGGTGCCCCTTTTCCCAGAACACACGATTAGGTAGGGTAGGACCAACAAAAATATTATGGCAGCTACTTGCAATCATTAACGTTATAGTCAAGACAGTGACTGTGTATTTGATAATGAAGCAAGCTAACGGGGTAGTCACTTTGACAATGGTCTTACTTCCAACTAGCCACATAATTTGTGCCGTTTTATCACTGTAAATGTCACGTATTTCGCTTTGGCAGAATTGTTAACTTGCAGAGGCCTCCTCAAAACGATTTAACCCATGGTTAAGAAACAGCACGTACATGTTGGATTTGATAATGACAAGTCACCAAGAAGGCAATACATGCACGAGCCGATTCATTGTAACGGAATCGAAATAGCGCTAGACCGTGGCATGGAAAACATTCAATGCTCGTGAAACAAATGTTCAGGGTTTTGCAGCAACCTTGTGCTCAAAGCCTTGCTATGAAACCACGCCAAATGCGGCATTTGCACTGATTTACCTGTAGGCGCGCTCTCCTCGCACTGTATTTTTTCTGTAAGGAATGCAGTTGGATCCGTCCGTTGGGATGATGTCGTTGTTATTCTCTCCATTTGGGGACAGTGCTTGGGTGGGACCAGGCATTGGTTCTCTAAAATATTGAACAGATTATCTGCTCTCTCTCTATGAAAGGACGATGCAATATAAAGTGACGCACCTCGGGCTCGTTCTCTAGTCTGCTTATTCTTCACAAATCTGTCTCTGGTGACGTCACTGCACCCTAACCAACCACGTGACTGATGGGGTGGCGGTGCGCTTCTTGGAAGGTGGACGGCGAATTCCACTAATAGAAACGAAGGAACATAGGGACCCTTTCTCACTCAAACGCAAAATGTTTTGTTTATTTCGTGCCTCGTAGTCAATAGCAATAGTTGGCCTACTTGTAGACATATTTAAATGCCAGGCCTTTATTATAAAATGATGCATCTATTGTGCTTCTTGGTTTTTTTATCTTCTCATTATTTGGGCTAGTGAGAATTCTATTGCTTGTTGGATATAAATTTACATAACAATATTCATGGTTTTTATATTGCTGAAATGCAGAAGAATAATAGTGAATCTGTGACCAGGACATATGGGACCAATTCTGAACTGGAACCCTAGTTCATTTTTTATTTTGCATACTGGTAAGCAGTTTCATTAATGTTGCACTGAAAACCCAACCCTCTTCCAGTGATGGCTAGTGTTGACCATTAACCAATTTTTTTAAATTTTTTTTAAAACAACTAATTGATTGATGTTGGTTCAATTACTTCAATTCCATTTTGTTCTTTTTTTCTGTGAGCTCAATGCTTTAGATAACAGGCTACATAGTTCAGCTCAGAAAATGTGGTAATTAACTACAATGACCATCATCTATTGCACGCCTACTTGTCCAGTATGTTTATTTTATGCCTCCTACATTAAGTGGGACAGACACTGAGAAGAGAAAAATGCGCGATGGGGAGGGATAGTGAGCAGTTGTTTCACGAGGTATCTCTCCCTGAAATCACATTATCTAAGTATTTGATAGTTGGTATTCAGCAGTCATAAAAGTATGCCTTATTTACTTTGAAAAACTACTAAAATAGTGTTGTCAGACAGCATAGGCAGTAGCTCTATAGAGATGAGATGACTTGCAATAAAATAAAGTAATTGACAAAAACAAATGCAATATGCAGAACTGAAATATTTTATAAAAGTAATGTGAATAAATTATGGTTAATAAGCGATACGCAGAAATGGGCAGTCACTACCATCATGGGACTTGTATTAATTGTTTTATTCTGTGTTGTTACAGCATTCAACCACAATGCATAGCGCATTTCATGTTAAAAAAATAATTGAAACCAAAAACCTGATTCTTTTTTATTTTGATAATCGAACTGACCTCATAAAAGGACTAATCGCTCCGCACTATGGCTTAAAAGGATTGCCTTCTAAAGTGCTGTACTGCAACCACAAGTAGCAGAACAAAACCCTTTGTTGTTAGCCATACTATAAGGTCACCATTCACCAACCTTGGTGCTGGAGAGCTACTGAGCATATGCTGGCTTCCGTTCCAACCCAGCACTAACTCTGATTTAACAAATGGTAATAAATAGATTAGTTGAAACCTGTATATAGGCCAGTTTATCAATTAGCTCAACTGAAACTTGTCATTTTGCTGAGACAGTGCACTGGCCCACTAACACACCACATGGCAGGCTGTACCCCTACTTCCGCCAGATGCCTCTTAATTCTTACGTCATTTGTAAAGTTGGTCCCCTACTGTAATCTGCCGAGACGGTGATACACTCGTGTCCCCCGGCGACCAGTTTGTTCATAAAACATCCTCCATTCAGGTTGCAAATGCGTCGGTTACTTGGTTTCCTCCTTGACTTGATTTAATGGTGCGCCGGTCTAAAAACAAAACTGGGAAAATATACATACTCTTAATAAAACCCCTTTTTCCACCACGCTATTGGCTAATGCCACTTCCTGATGTTGCGTACACTGTTCAGCCAGGGGTAAACAGACTGCTAGAACCTGATTAGCTGAATGCGGTACACAATATCCGGAAGCAGCATTAACCACTAACATGGTGGTGGAAATAGTGTTTTATTAAGACAGAACACATATTTTCTTTTTTGGGGGGGGCTGGTGGCCCATTAAATCGACGCCTTTCCAACCTGGTTTAAGATATGCCTTGCTCTAGGGCACAACGGTTGTACCAGAGATAGTGATGCCAGCAACCTCTGGTTGCCAGTTGACTGATTACTGTGAATCCCGCAAGATTCTCCCAGTGTCAGACATAAGCTATGTTTGCAACCCTCAGATTACCAGCCATCCTCCAACTGCCGCCCTGCCAAACCCTCAGGTGTTAGTGCTGGGCTAGAACAAAAGCCTGCAAGCAGAATTTATATACCTCAGGGAACAATAGACCTTTTTATTTTTTTTGTATACAGTACCAGTCAAAAGTTTGGACACATACTCATTCAAGGGTTTCTTTATTTTTACTATTTTCTACATTGTAGAATAAAATGAAGACATCAAAACTATTAAATAACACATTTGGAATCATGTAGTAACCAAAGAAAGTGTTTTTTGAGATTCTTCAAAGTAGCCACCTTTTGCCTTGACAGCTTTGCACACTCTTGGCATTCTCTCAACCAGCTTCATGAGGTAGTCACCTGGAATGCATTTCAATTAACAGGTGTGCCTTGTTAAAAGTTACATTTGTGGAATTTTGTTCCTTCTTTAATGCATTTGAGCCAATCAGTTGTGACAAGGTAGGGGTGGTATACAGAATATAGCCCGATTTGGTAAAAGACCAAGTCCATATTATGGCAAGAACAGCTCAAATAAGCAAAGACAAACAACAGTCAATCATTACTTTAAGACATGAAGGTCAGTCAATCTGGAACATTTCAAGAACTTTTAAAGTTTATTCAAGTGCAGTAGCAAAAACCATCAAGTGCTATGATGAGAATGCCACAGGAAAGGAAGACCCATAGTTACCTCTGCTGCAGAGAAGTTCATTAAAGTTACCAGCATCAGAAATTGCAGCCCAAATAAATGCTTCACACAGAGTTCAAGTAACAGACACATCTCAACATCAACTGTTCAGAGGAGACTGCCTGAATCAGGCCTTCATGGTCGAATTGCTGCAAATAAACCACTACTAAATGACACCAATAATAAGAAGAGACTTGCTTGTGCCAAGAAACACAAGCAATGGACATCAGACCAGTGGAAATCTGTCCATGGTCTGATGAATCCAAATTTTAGATTTTTGGTTCCATCCACCGTGTGTTTGTGAGACGCAGAGTAGGTGAACGGATGATCTCCACATGTGTAGTTCCCACCGTGAAGCATGGAGGAGGAGATGTGATGGTGCTTTGCTGGTGACACTGTGTGATTTATTTAGAATTCAAGGCACACTTAACCAGTATGGCTACCATAACATTCTGCAGCAATACACCATCCCATCTGGTTTGTGCTTAGTGGGACTATCATTTGTTTTTCAACAGGACAATAACCCAACACACCTCCAGGCTGTGTAAGGGCTATTTGACCAAGAAAGAGAGTGATGAAGTGCTGCATCAGATGACCTGGCCTCCACAGTCACCTGACCTCAACCCAATTGAGATGTTTGGGATGAGTTGGACTGCAGAGTGAAGGAAAAGTTGCCAACAAGTTCTCAGCATATGTGGGAACTCCTTCAAGACTGATGGAAAAGCATTCCATGTGAAGCTGGTTGGGAGAATGCCAAGCGTGTGCAAAGCTGTCATCAAGGCAAAGGGTGGCTACTTTGAAGAATCTAAAATATATTTTGATTTGTTTAACACTTTATTGGTTACTACATGATTCCATGTGTGTTATTTCATAGTGTTGATGTCTTCACTATTATTCTACAATGTAGAAAATAGTCAAAATAAAGAAAAACCCTTGAATGAACAAGTGTCCAAACTGGTACTGTATATGAATGAAATATAAGCCAGCCTGAGTAGTAATCCTCTGACAGTGCACACACTGTTTATTCTTGGTACAACTAGAACACAGTGTACTCATCTGTGCACTGACTGAATAAATATTCAGTCAGTGCACATATGCCCTCAAGAAAAGCAGGAATGAAAACATTGCCAAAGACACAACATGAAAACGTTCTGATGATTAAACACATAGCTGTTCTCCATCTCAAATCAACACCGGGCAAATATGGATAATGATGACTGCAGAAATCATAACATAAAGAAAAAATGCCAAGTTGAATTGGCCATTTCAGATCTCATTTGCAGCTGCTTTTGGGCATCAGCTTTCTTGGACACCTAGCTGGTTGGTACTGAATTACTGTATTGATTTGCACTGTACCATTGTGGTGCCATGCTGTTCAATGTTGTGTTAAACCCGAGCAGCAGTCAGCACAGTGCACAAATGAAGAAGTTTCTCTCTGGTGGCTGAGACTTGTCAAAGGACTTCATAGCTGAATATTTTTTTACAAGCATTATCTTGTTTTTTGATATACACGTTGTTGTAGAGAGTTTTGGTTACAATTTGCTGTCCCCTTTCTAGCGGGAAGTGGTTCAAATGTGCAAAATGTCACATGCTAAAAAGACACACAAACCAAAGTGAAAGTGGAGTAGTGAGTGAAACTTCTAAACTAGGTGGTGGTTAGCTGTCAAACCAAACATAGTTAGCATGCTAGCTAGCTGGCTGGCTAATCAATGTATACCGGTAGCTAGCACCACCACGGTAACGTAGACTGCTGGACTAGCAAGCTAGCAATAATTACAAGCCCACTTTGACAGAAACCGGTAGCCAACATATACAGTATTAACCACATTACATCGAGTACAATTCAACAAAATACTGAGGTGTACAGCCCGCCATACATGTCCTAAAACATGTTCTACAAGTTTGACCAAAAAGTACACATTGCAACCGTAGATTTTTTGACTCACCAGTGAACTCAGATTTCAGGTTATTCGGTGTTCAAAAGCTGCTATTTTCCTGAGTCACCCCACCCTCTTTCCACTCATTGTAGGAGCTGATGACGCCGACAACGTACACATGCTTCATTCGACAAGGAACCAGCGTTGCTGAAGCCGATTGGCTTGATTGTAACATCTGGTGTGATTTCGACCAGTCATAACTTGATGCGTTGCTCATTGAGTACAACTGACAGCTACTGTACGTGGGCATTGAAGTTGCCTCTGCACTCTCCTTTTTTAGTAACATGATAATGCATTCCTGCATTCCTTTTAGTATTACACAATATGTAATAATATAATATGCAATGTAATAATAACAATATGCAACGTATACAGAGAAAATGCAGTATGTCATTGAATTTCTTAATTCTTATTTTTTATATATTTCATTTTTCTTTTAAATTATCCAACTAGTACTTTTGTACTTCAAATGAAGGGTTTCACCTTCAAGATTCCTATACCAAATTGGATATGATAAGACTTATCTTGTTTCCAAATGTGCAAAATCAAGCTCTAAGACACACAACTTTCATGTGCTTGTTTAAAATGTATAGTGTGAGGCTAGGAATACCATATATAGATTTTTCTCATCATAAATCAATCTCTTTGGAGAGAGAAGCTGTGGTCCAGAGCAAGAGGGCTTTCAGACACATTTAGTAGGAATCTATATTTTGAGGCTTGTAAGGAATTTGGTTTCAGGCCAAAAAGAAAACATTCACCAGAGCTGACTTGGTCAACTAATTTAATATCATATCAAAATATGTCAAACAAAACAAATGAGATATTCCCACAAGTGTGTGCAAGACGTAAGGTCCACAGTTCCTTGGTTGAGATCTTATCTACAAACCATTTCCATTATATGTGTAGGTTAATAAGCAGACTTGCTAGAGATTTGAGTCATAGAGCATATTTCATCATTCAGCATTGACTGTGCTTGACTGCAATAAGTGGTCTGCATACTGAGCTCCTTGATTTGTTTGTAAGAAGTTAACAGTTTAGCAGTTCAGATTTCCCCTTAGCATTTCCCTTAGCACACAGCAATTATATAAAGGGGCACTAAAAATATATCTCAGATATTTGGCAAGTCATGATGTATCATTATCAAAATTATGTACTCTTGGTGCCAGTTCCTAGGCACAAATTAAGCTCAATGAATCATCTCCATTAAGATTGCTTTTTAGTAGTTTTTAAGAGTTTGTATTGGACCCAACAACTGGTTGGACCACTGCTTGTAGGAACAGCCTGGTCTCAAGACTAGATGAAACATAGTAAATGTAAATCCGGGACACTCAAATTAGTATGATTTGTTATGTTTGATATGGTTACATAAGACAGAAGGTTAAGGCAAAAACAAAAATGTTGGGTAATTAGCAACTTTGGAACTAGCAACTAAACTCAAGACCCTGTCTTTCAAAGATAATTCGTAAAAATCCAAATTACTTCACAGATCTTCATTGTAAAGGGTTTAAACACTGTTTCCCATCCTTGTTCAATGAACCATAAACAATTAATGAACATGCACCTGTGGAACGGTCATTAAGACACTAACAGCTTACAGACGGTAGGCAATTAAGGTCACAGTTGTGAAAACTTAGGACACTAAAGAGACCTTTCTATGGACTCTCAAAAACACCAAAAGAAAGATGCCCAGGGTCCCTGCTCATCTGCGTGAACGTGCCTTAGGTGTGCTGGAAGGAGGCATGAGGACTGCAGATGTGGCCAGGGCAATAAATTGCAATGTCCGTACTGTGAGACGCCTAAGACAGCGCTACAGGGAGACAGGACGGACAGCTGATCGTCCTCGCAGTGGCAGACCACATGTAACAACACATGCACAGGATCGGTACATCCGAACATCACACCTGCGGGACAGGTACAGGATAGCAACAACAACTGCCCGAGTTACACCAGGAATGCACAATCCCTCCTCAGTGCTTAGACTGTCCGCAATAGGCTGAGAAAGCCTGGACTGAGCGCTTGTAGGCCTGTTGTAAGGCAGGTCCTCACCAGACATCACTGGCAACAACGTCGCCTATGGGCACAAACCCACCATTGCTGGACCAGACAGGACTGGCAAAAAGTGCTCTTCAGTGACAAGTCGTGGTTTTGTCTCACAAGGGGTGATGGTCGGATTTGCGTTTATCGTCGAAGGAATGAGCGTTGACACCGAGGCCTGTATTCTGGAGCGGAATCGATTTGGAGGTGGAGGGTCCGTCATGGTCTGGGGCAGTGTGTCACAGCATCATCGGACTGAGCTTGTTGTCATTGTAGGCAATCTCAACGCTGTGCGTTACAGGGAAGACATCCTCCTCCCTCATGTGGTACCCTTCCTGCAGGCTCATCCTGACATGACCCTCCAGCATAACAATGCCACCAGCCATACTGCTCATTCTGTGCATGATTTCCTGCAAGACAGGAATGTCAGTGTTCTGCCATGGCCAGCGAAAAGCCCGGATCTCAATCCCATTGAGCACATCTGGGACCTGTTGGATTGGAGGGTGAGGGCTAGGGCCATTCCCCCCAGAAATGTCCGGGAACTTGCAGGTGCCTGGTGGAAGAGTGGGGTAACATCTCACAGCAAGAACTGGCAAATCTGGTGCAGTCCATGAGGAGGAGATGCACTGCAGTACTTAATGCATCTGGTGGCCACACCAGATACTGATTGTTACTTTTGATTTTGACCCCCCCTTTGTTCAGTGACACATTATTCCATTTCTGGTAGTCACATGTCTGTGGAATTTGTAAAGTTTATGTCTCACTTGTTGAATCTTGTTTCATACAAATATTATAAGTTAAGTTTGCTGAAAAGAAACACAGTTGACAGTGAGAGGACATTTCTTTTTTTGCTGAGTTTATTTAGCATGTTAGCTAACCCTTTAACCTAACACCTAACCCTATAACCTTAAGCCGAACCTAGGCACCTAGCTAACGTTAGCAAAAACACATTGGAATTCGTAGCATATCATACATTTAGCAAATTCGTAACATATTGTACAAACTGCAATTTGTAATATGTTGTATGAATTGCAATTCGTAACATATATGAATTGTAATTTTTGTAAACATATACAAATTGTAATTCATAACATATCATATGAAATGAATGATGGACACCCACAAATTAATACATACATTTACATTTACATTTACATTTAAGTCATTTAGCAGACGCTCTTATCCAGAGCGACTTACAAATTGGTGCATTCACCTTATGATATCCAGTGGAACAACCACTTTACAATAGTGCATCTAGATCTTTTGGGGGGGGGGTTAGAAGGATTACTTTATCCTATCCCAGGTATTCCTTAAAGAGGTGGGGTTTCAGGTGTCTCCGGAAGGTGGTGATTGACTCCGCTGTCCTGGCGTCGTGAGGGAGCTTGTTCCACCATTGGGGTGCCAGAGCAGCGAACAGTTTTGACTGGGCTGAGCGGGAACTGTGCTTCCTCAGAGGTAGGGAGGCGAGCAGGCCAGAGGTGGATGAACGCAGTGCCCTTGTTTGGGTGTAGGGCCTGATCAGAGCCTGAAGGTACGGAGGTGCCGTTCCCCTCACAGCTCCGTAGGCAAGCACCATGGACTTGTAGCGGATGCGAGCTTCAACTGGAAGTCAGTGGAGAGAGCGGAGGAGCGGGGTGGCGTGAGAGAACTTGGGAAGGTTGAACACCAGACGGGCTGCGGCGTTCTGGATGAGTTGTAGGGGTTTAATGGCACAGGCAGGGAGCCCAGCCAACAGCGAGTTGCAGTAATCCAGACGGGAGATGACAAGTGCCTGGACTAGGACCTGCGCCGCTTCCTGTGTGAGGCAGGGTCGTACTCTGCGAATGTTGTAGAGCATGAACCTACAGGATCGGGTCACCGCCTTGATGTTAGTGGAGAACGACAGGGTGTTGTCCAGGGTCACGCCAAGGTTGTTAGCACTCTGGGAGGAGGACACAAGGGAGTTGTCAACCGTGATGGTGAGATCATGGAACGGGCAATCCTTCCCCGGGAGGAAGAGCAGCTCCGTCTTGCCGAGGTTCAGCTTGAGGTGGTGAGCCGTCATCCACACTGATATGTCTGCCAGACATGCAAAGATGCGATTCGCCACCTGGTTATCAGAAGGGGGAAAGGAGAAGATTAATTGTGTGTCGTCTGCGTAGCAATGATAGGAGAGACCATGTGAGGATATGACCGAGCCAAGTGACTTGGTGTATAGTGAGAATAGGAGAGGGCCTAGAACAGAGCCCTGGGGGACACCAGTGGTGAGAGCACGTGGTGCGGAGACAGATTCTCGCCACGCCACCTGGTAGGAGCGACCTGTCAGGTAGGACGCAATCCAAGCGTCCATACCATATGGTGTATCCTGCCTGTTTGGCCCTGTCCGGGGGTATCATCGGATGGGGCCACAGTGTCTCCTGACCCCTCCTGTCTCAGCCTCCAGTATTTATGCTGCAGTAGTTTATGTATCGGGGGCTAGGGTCAGTCTGTTGTATCTGGAGTATCTGTCTTATCCGGTGTCCTGTGTGAATTTAAGTATGCTCTCTCTAATTCTCTCTCTCTTTCTCTCTTTCTTTCTTTCTCTCTCTCGGAGGGCCATGCCTCAGGACTACCTGGTATGATGACTCCTTGTTGTCCCCAGTCCACCTGGCCGTGCTGCTGCTCCAGTTTCAACTGTTCTGCCTGCCGCTATGGAACCCTTACCTGTTCACTGTGATTACTATTATTTGACCATGCTGGTCATTTATGAACATTTGAACATCTTGGCCATATTCTGTTATAATCTCCACCCGGCACAACCAGAAGAGGACTGGCCACCCCTCATAGCCTGGTTCCTCTCTAGGTTTCTTCCTAGGTCTTGGCCTTTCTAGGGAGTTTTTCCTAGCCACCGTGCTTCTACACCTGCATTGCTTGCTGTTTGGGGTTTTAGGCTGGGTTTCTGTACAGCACTTTGATATATCAGCTGATGTAAGAAGGGCTATATAAATACATTTGATTTGATTTGATATGAAACGTAACATATCATACCAATTGAAGTCCATTTCCCCCTCGTAACTTAGCCTACTGTTCTGACTTGGTGGTGCACCTGTAGTCTATAGCATGTTCTAGAGAAATGTCATCATCGAATATTATAAGAGCTTACATTGTCTTCTTATATACCCCCTTTATTTATCCTACAGGTCTGACATGGTGTTCAGGCAGAATACTGTAAGAATGGCCCATGTTCCCATGTTCTGAAATCAGATTTACCAAATTTCTATCAGCATGTTAAATGTGCAACCAGAGGGAAAAATATCTCTTGACCACCTTTACTCCACACAGAGATATGTGTACAAAACTCTCCCTTGCCCTCCATTTGGAAAATCTGACCATAATTCTATCCTCCCAATTCCTGTTTACAAGCAAAAATTAAAGCAGGAAGCACCAGTGACTTGGTCAATAAAAAAGTGGTCAGATGAAGCAGATGCTAAGCTACAGAACTGATTTGCTAGCACAGAGTGGAATATGTTCCGGGATTCTTCCGATGGCATTGAGGAGTACACCACATCAGTCATTGGCTTCATCAATAAGTGCATCGATGACGTCGCCCCCAAAGTGAACGTAAGTACATACCCCAACAAGAAGCCATGGATTACAGGCAACATCCACACTGAGCTAAAGGCTAGAGCTGCCGCTTTCAAGGAGCGGAACTCTAACCCGGAAGCTTATAAATAATCCCGCTATGCCCTCCGACGAATCATCAAACAGGCAAACATCAATACAGGATTAAGATCGAATCGTACTACACCGGCTTCGGCGCTCGTTGGATGTGGCAGGGCTTGCAAACCATTACAGACTACAAAGGGAAGCACAGCAGAGAGCTGCCCAGTGACATGAGCATATCAGACGAGCTAAACTACTTCTATGCTCGCATCGCGGCAATTAACACTGAAACATGCATGAGAGCACCAGCTGTTCCGGAGAGCTGTGTGATCACGCTCTCCACAGTCGATGTGAGTAAGACCCTAAACAGGTCAACATTCACAAGGCCGCAGGGCCAGACGGATTACCATGTACTGCGAGCATGCGCTGACCAACTGGCAAGTGTCTTCACTGACATTTTCAACCTCTCTCTGTCCGAGTCTGTAATATCAACATGTTTTAAGCAGACCAACATAGTCCCTGTGCCCAAGAACACAAAGGTAACCTGCCTAAATGACTACCGACCCGTAGCACTCACGTCTGTACCCCATGAAGTGCTTTGAAATGCTGGTCATGGCTCACATCAACACCATCATCCCAGAAACATTAGACCCACTCCAATTTGCAGATCCACAGATGATGCAATCTCTATTGCACTCCACACTGCCCTTTCCCACCTGGACAAAAGGAACACATATGTGAGGATGCTATTCATTCATTACAGCTCAGCATTCAACACCATAGTGCCCTCAAAGCTCATCAATAAGCTAAGGACCCTGTGACTAAACACCTCCCTCTGCAACTGGATCCTGGACTGCCTGATGGGCCGCCCCCAGGAGCTAAGGGCAGGTAACAACACATCCGCCACGCTGATCCTCAACACAGGGGACCCTCAGGGGTGTGTGCTCAGTCCCCTCCTGTACTCCCTGTTCACTCATGACTGCATGGCCAGGCACGACTCCAACACCATCATTAAGTTTGCCAATGATGCAACAGTGGTAGGCCTGATCACCTACAGCGACGAGACAGCGTATAGGGAGGAGGTCAGAGACCTGGCCGTGTGGTGCCAGGACAACAGCCTCTCCCTCAATCAAGACAAAGGAGATTATTGTGGACTACAAGAAAAGGAGGACCGAGCACGCCCCCATTCTCATCGACAGGGCTGTAGTGGAGCAGGTTGAGAGCTTCGAGTTCCTTGGTGTCCACATCACCAACAAACTAACATGGTCCCAGCACACCAAGACAGTCGTGAATAGGGCACAACACAACCTATTCCCCCTCAGGAGACTGAAAAGATTTGGCATGGGTCCTCAGATCCTCAAAAGGTTCTACAGCTGCACCATCGAGAGCATCCTGACTGGTTGCATCACTGCTTGGTATGGCAACTGCTCGGCCTCCAACCGCAAGGCACTACAGAGGGTAGTGCGTACGGCCCAGTGCATCACTGGGGTCTATCTTCCTGCTATCCAGGACCTCTATACCAGGCGGTGTCAGAGGAAGACCCTAAAAAATGTGAAAGACCCCAGTCACCGTAGTCATAGACTGCTCTCTCTGCTACTGCATGGCAAGCAGTGCCGGAGCGCCAAGTCGAGATCCAAGAGGCATCTAAACAGCTTCTATCCCCAAGCCATAAAACTCATTAACATCTAATCAAATGGCTACCCAGACTACTTGCATTGCCCCCCCCCCCCCTCTTTTACACCGCTGCTACTCTCTGTTATTATCTATGCATAGTCACTTTAATAACTCTACCTACATGTACATATTACCTCAACTACCTGGACTAACCGGTACCCCCTGTATATAGTCTCGCTATTGTTATTTTACTGCTGCTCTTTAATTACTTGTTCCTTTTATTTCTTATTCTTATTCACATTTTTATTCGGCGCATGTGACTAATAAAATTTGATTTGATTTGAATTCTGTCGCTGTACATTTCGAAAGTGCTGAACGTATAGTTATTGACTATGTCCATCCTAGCTCGCTCATTAATGTCTTAATGGAAATGACAGATTGTCTCTTATTCGCTCGTCATCCCCTTATGCCATAGTTTTACATCTCAATTGTCAGTAGAAACCACATTTGTTTAAGCAAGTCAGCCATATCAGCTATGTTTTTTTAAAAGGCAGTAAATGAGGCTGAATGAACTGTTTCGCTGCCAGACAAGGCTCCGCTGATAGTCAGGTGAAGAAGTGGTAAGGGTTAATTCAAAGGTGCTGAAAAGAAAGCTCTGCTGTTGGGACAGCTTTATGTAGGCCCTAACAGTTTGTGAGCACCATTTGTCACCATTATAGTGCAATTCATGTATTGTTCAGTGTTGTGTTGTGTAGTGGCTTTGCTGGCATGCATCTAAAAACAATTTTGGGAGTTTGCCCCACCAAGATTTACATGCTAAAATCGCTACTGGTTAGGGTAAGGGTTAAGGTTAGGGTTAGGATTTAGGGTAGGTACGTCCCAAGGATTGTAGATAACACTAACATGACCTCCGATATAAACAGAGAGAAAGAGGAAGAGAGGCCCAACTCTGGGTAAAATCTGTCTCCCTCCAGCAGGTGACTCGTTGTTTCGGCCAAGCAAGAAGTATGTATGGCTTATTTGCTACATTATATTTATTTGATTGAATGGAAGTTTCGTAATGCTTAAATTGTTGCTAGTGTACTAATATAAGTAGGACACGTGATGTCCCGGAAAGTCTGATAAACATCATTTTATGTGGGAGTTGTCTAGAGATGGCTATGCATAGTCATGGTATGAGGCTAGTAGCATAGCATCTCTCTCCATTGAATACAGGCGGTTGAATTGAATATTCATTGAAAATTCAAAAAAGGGAGGAGAGACATGCATCTTGTCAGTATGTCCATAATCTTCGATATAAAGTGTTTCTTTCTCAAAGTCTCCAGGATGTCACGTGTCCTACTTATATCAGTACACGCATAACAACCTAAGCATTAGAAAAAGTATATTCGAGCAAATAAGCCATTACATACATAATCTCCTCGCTTGGTGAGCTAACGCTAACCCTTTTTCTAACCTTAACCTAATTGTCCTAACCTGCTAGGTAAGTAAGTACTCCTAACCTGCTACAAAAAGTCAAATCTGACTAAACCTGTATCCCATCTTGTTAAAACCCTGTTGGTCTCTCGTGGCAGACAATATTTGGTTCTGGGGGCTGAGATACTTGTTAAAAAAATGTTTTGTCCCTCTTTGGGTCTTGTCATTAAACCCACATAATGGAGAGGCGTGGTTGACAAGATGGCAGGTACGTCCCCGAATGGTTGTCGGACTTGGGGACGGAGTCAGGGGAACCCATAGAGGTCAGTAAGAAGGCAGGCAGAAAAAAATTAAAAAAGACTACGGAGCATATTAAGAATAAATATGGAGTCCTGCAGAAAGAAATTTAACATGACAAGAGTGAGGATGAATTAACTATGGTGGCAGGTGCAGTGAAGACCGCCAAGTTCGAGCCTCGTCCCGATGGTGATAAAGATGTTTTTTTGCCTAGTGCAAGTGAGATTTTTGGAGAATATGGATCCTTGCCTTCTGGCTGATCCATATGTGGTGTCAGGTTGGGTGGAGAAGAGGTTGGGCAATGTTGGGTCAGTGAAAGTGACTCGAAGTTGAATCGGGTAGAAGTTTTGCATTTCTGCCATCCAGAGGGAGCAAAAAATGTGGTATTTTCTACATAATGCTTCTCATAAAAGAAGTTATGCAGTCAGTCTCTCCTCAACTCTTAGCCAATAAAGACTGGCATGCATCGTATTTATATCAGCCCTCTGATTACAATGAAGAGCAAGACATGCTGCTCTGTTCGGGCCAGCTGCAGCTTAACTAGGACAGACCTCTCCCCATCTTTACAACCATTGAATCTATATGTTTTGACCATGGCAGTTTACAATCTAAGGTAACGCCAAGTAATTAAGTCTCTTCAACTTGTTCAACAGCCACACCATTCATTACCAGATTCAGCCGAGGTCTAGAACTTAGGGAATGATTTGTACCAAATACAATTATCTTAGTTTTAGAGATGTTCAGGACCAGTTTATTACTGGCCACCCATTTCAAAACAGACTGCAACTCTTTGTTAAGGGTTTCAGCGACTTTATTAGTTGTGGTTGCTGATGCGTATATGGTTAAATCATCAGCATACATGGACACAGAAGGTCATTGGTAAAAATAGAAAAGAGTAGAGGGCCTAGAGAGCTGCCCTGTGGTACACCACACTTTACATGTTTGACATTAGAGAAGCTTCCATTAAAGAAAACCCTTTGAATTCTATTAGATAGATAGCTCTGGATCCACAATATGGTAGAAGTTGAAAAGCCATAACACATACATTTTTTTCAACAACAGGTTATGGTCAATAATATCAAAGGGTGCACTGAAATCTAACAATACAGCTCCCACAATCTTCTTATTATCAATTTCTTTCAACCAATTATCAGTCATTTGTGACAGTGCTGAACATGTTGAGTGCCCTTCTCTATAAGCATGCTGAAAGTCTGTTGTTAATTTGTTTACAGAGAAAGAACAAAAAAATCCAACAGTTTGCTAAGAGCTGGTACCACGCGTATAGGTCTGCTGTTAAAACCAGTAAAGGCCTCTTTACCACTCTTGGGTAGGAATTACGTTGGCTCCCTCCAGGCCTGAGGACAAAGACTTTCCTCTAGGCTCAGATTAAAGATATGACAGATAGGAGTGGCTATAGTCAGCTACCATCCTCAGTCGCTTTCCATCTAAGTTGTCAATGCCAGGAGGTTTGTCATTATTGTTCGATAACAATAATTTTTCCACCTCTCCCACACTAACTTTACAAAAGTCAAACTTGCAATCCTTTTCTTTCTTATTTGTTTTTCTATGCATGAATACGACGGCCGACTGTTCATTGTTGGAATTTCCTGCCTAAGTTGAAGTAATCATTAAAATAATTGGCAACATCAAATGGTTTTGTGATGAATAAGCCATCTGATTCGATGAAAGATGGAGTTGAATTTGTCTTTCTGACCATAATTTAATTGAAATACTCCAAAGTTTTTTTCCAGCATTCTTTATATCATTGATCATGGCTTCAAAATACAGTTTCTTGTTCTTTTTGTTAAGTTTAGTCACATAATTTCTCAATTTGCAGTAAGTCAGCTAGTCAGATGTGCAGCCAGACTTATTAGCCACTCTTCTTACCCCATCTCTTTCCACCATACAGTTTTTCAATTCCTCATCAATCCATGGAGCCTTAACAGTTCTAACAGTCAGTTTCTTAATAGGTGCATGTTTATCAATAATTGGAAGAAGCAATTTCATAAATACATCAAGTGCAGCGTCTGGATGCTCCTTATTAATCACATTAGACCAACAAATATTTTTAACATCATCCATGTAAGAGTCACAGCAAAATTGACTGGGGACAAGAACTGTGACATGTTTTTCTCTCCTGAGCAGGGCGCCTCTGTTGAAAGGAGTGATAACTGGACTGGTATTAAGTTTTGAGGAGGGTTTGGTGAAGTTGAAGATAAAGTTGAAGATTCCCGGTGTCTGTGACGACCACCGTTTGGTGCAACACAGACCCGGTGGAGAGCGTGGTGAAACAGAGAAGACAATGCCTGTACAACTGAATTTTGATGTAGAGTTTTTATCAGATAAAGTCAAGTTAGGATGTGCGAGTTATCCCGTGAGAGCTTTTGTTCCAAACCCATTACGGTGTTTTAGATGTCAAGCTTATGGTGCTGGCAACAGTCTGTAGGAGGGAGATTTCTAGATGTGAGAAGTGTGCAGGAGGACATGAGGCAAAGGAATTTGTAGTATCGGTGGAAAAAGTTGTGTGTGTAAACTGTAGGGTTACGCATGGTGTTGGAGATCAGAGGTGTCCGGTGAGACAAAAAATGTTGAGGTTACCAGGATCAAAGTAGTGCAGAAGGTGTCGTATGCTGAGGCAGTGATGAGAGTAGTAGAGGAAAATGGGTCCAGGGTGAGAGATCCTAAGAGGATCCCCTGTGAGTAGGCAGAGGTCAATAGAGAGTGATAGGAATAAAATATGCTTCAGTAAGGTTCGTATTTTTGGCGTTCATGGCCATGGTTGTCAACTGTACAGCAGGAATGGAAAGTAAATCACAGAGGATAGATGTTGTGATGGCAGCTGCGGAGAAGTACTTGGGTGTATGAGATTTTACTGCAGAAGAGTTACAAGGTGTTTTGAACGATAGTGTCCCGTCCTCCCAGGCTGTTGGCCTGATGTAGGATCAGATAGAGCCAAAGTAGTGGAATAGTGATGAGATTTTAATGGGTGTAGGGTTAGTTGGTAGGGCAACTTTTTCACAAAGTGTAATGAATTCATTCTCCAGAATAGTAGGCTGATATACAGCCAAGAAAGTAGGCGGAGTGACGCACCGCCTGCTTTCGGACCGCCATAATACCAAAGAAGATACTTGTTGAACAGCAGGGGGCACTCAAGTCCTACGTAGAGGGAGGAAGACAGAACAATGGAGTGGCCTGTCAAGCAAGAGCAGGAGAGCAGAAACAGAGGACAGAGCAGGCAAAGCAATGAAACGATGGTGTCAGTTTCATAAATAAGTTAGGAGCAAGAAAGCATGAAATGTCATTAGCATTTAAGATTACCTTGGCTGAAATGCTTCGGCAAAGGCCTTTTCTTTGGCCCAAGGGGTTATTTGACATACTTTCAGACGTTCAGTACCCAGCTGCTGCGTGCAATTGTTCTACTGATTTCAATTCTTAGGGAATCATGTCAACTTGAAGGCTACTTCTGAATTCGACAGAGACCCTATCTTATTGACAGTAGCCAAGGGATACACCTACAGTCTGTGTGAGGTTATACACAAGTAGTGATCTTATCTAGCAATGGTTGTCTGCTCTTTTGTTCTAACTGGGAGGGTGTGTGATGAATTAAATGCAGTGAGCTGGGTGCATTGAACTAGTGACAGATAATAAATTGTGGGGCAGTAAAGCAAACCTATGGGAATTCATAGTGCTATCCTGGAATCCAAACTGATATTCTCAGTTTCATCATTGCTTCAAACAGATATCAGTTTGGATTCCAGGCTATGCAGGTGCCTTTTATAAGTGATGGATAAAAAGAAGAGAAAGAGCTCATAGGCAACAACATTATCATGTTGTGTCAAATCTTTATTATGCATCATCACCACCATGCAAAATCACTTATACGAATTAGCTTGGAAATCATACTAGATATATTTCACACATTTATTGGCTTGCACCACATATTTTAAAGTGACTGGGTAACATTTACACACAATGAGCTTGGTTACCAAGTGTGTGACTGTGAGTGTCTTTGAGTGTATGTTTGTGAGAGATTTGTGTGTGAGTGAGTATAAGAACGCTAATAATTTGGTCAGAACATTTAAATGACAATGCAACTTCAAAATCTCTGGTAAAACAGAAGATATTGATTCTGAAACATGGTAAACAAACAATGTCCTCTGTTCTTGCAAGTGTAAACCTTAGAATCTGGAGTGTTATGAACAATGTTGTCCATTATATGTACTGTACTGTCCATTCTATCTACTATGCACTGTCTACGTACTGTACTCCCTACTCCAATTTCATTTATGTCGTCACATCTTCAAATCTCAAGCAGCTATAATAAAATAAACTCAACTATAACTCTTAATCAATGTATAGCTATTAGGTAACAAAATCCTTCAGTAGACAATATCACTTTCCAGCATTAGATGTATCATAGGTTCAGCTTCTTTGTCTTATACTGTCTCATTCTCTTAGTATCACCTAACGGCTTAATACTCCAGGTGGAATTAAATAAAATTTGCAATGTGGCAAACACAACATGCAGAAGGCAAATAACATTGTTCCTCGGCTGCAAAGTTGTCTTACGTAATACAGTACTATTAACTACTAGGCAATACTTGTGGGTGAAATAAACAAATTGATTTTGACAGTGAATGTAAATTTATCAGTGGCTGGAACAATGTTAGCTACAGTACATGCTGCATTGAAGGTCTGACTGTACCCCATCCAAAGGTGAGCTAGACTAACCAGCTAAGGCAAATAAAATAAACTATCTGACAAGCCACTCTTTCAATAGGTCAATCAAAAAGCTAAAAGGTCAAACAACAAATACAAAAGCGATACAACACCTGTATCATTCGACTGGTGGGCCAACCAGGTCATAGCGTCAGACATACTGTAGCTACCCTCTGGGTTATACAGTTGTGCCTCAGTTTACACATATACCAAGTTTACTATTTGGTTTAAAAAGCAATCTCACCAGCAATACACCTACAGCAGGGGTATCAAACATACGACCCGCAGGTCAGAGGGCGTCCAATCTGGCCCGTGGGTGGTTTGAGTAAAAATACACTTTAAAATGAAAAAAAAAGGACTAAAATCTAATCAAAACTGTGTAGAAATGATATTGGACCTATACTCATACAGTTTCTTGACAGTCCAGCTCGCTAAACAGTCAGAGATCATAGACAATTCCCAAAATGATGGATCGAGGACAATTTTTTGCAAATTTTGAGAGCAAGGAAATATTTTAAACAATTCAGTGCGACACTCCGGACCTCGTTGAAGACCGAATGCGGCCTCAGGGAAAAATTAACTACAGCATATACTTGCACAATTCTTCAACAACTCATACCCAAAAATAATATGATTAAATATCAAATAATTGTCAACAAAGCTATTCGATTTTATGGCACCGGTGGTATAATAGACAGCTGCTTTGTTTAATAATCCCTCCATATCGGTTCACAGTATTCACTTAAAAATGCTGTTGGTTTAAAAAATAGATCTTTACATAATATAACTATGTATTCTATTGTTGGATTTAGCAGTGTAATAACTTTGATCCTTCCTCCTTGTCACTTCTTTTTTAGCTTGACTTGCATGCATGTGGACCATCATCTCTTCACAGCCTTCTCTATATGCCTTCTCTTCTCATCCATCTTCCAGTGTTTTTCTACTTTTGTGGCTTTTCATATTGCTTACCTGTTGAGAGGACAGGGAGTTAAATACTCTGCCCATTTGTACTGGAATATAGCGTAGTGAGAAAAAATATATTCCAGGCAGTGAATCAAATAGACACAGAAGATGAATAGTTATTTTTGCGCAGTGAACATCAAATGGTAAGAACATGTAAAATAAATAAATGTGTCTTCTTACCAGGAGACTTGTTAAACAAGGTCATTGCTGCAAAGTCACCTGTACCGCACCAAGAAAACAACCAAAATGAAGAGAGAAGAATTCAAGGAATTTGTAAGGAATGTGTTTTGAAATGCACTTATTTTCCATAATAATAACTCAAACCATAGGTCACCATATGGGTTTTCTCTTGCTCCCGTCTGTGTTTTAGTTGTTCCCCCATCTTCAGCTCATCCTCCAGCACCTGAACCAAGTCATTCTCATAGCACTCCTCCTCAACTCCACCAGGGTTCCTGCCACCAACACTATGGAGGTAAATCCAACATTACCATACTGCAATCTTCTATATATGATTTGGAACTTTTATAGAGATTCATACAGCATATCTACACACTGTGCATACTACATACTGTAGTTACCGTGGTTTAGTGCTCATCTGTGCTAGAAGATCGGAAGTGGGAGAGGAGACCAGTTCATCTGTCTGAGAGTCGATGTTGCTCCCTGATTGACTTCCAGCCTCTGGAGAAGACAAAACACACACAGCTTTAAAATGCTCGGAGGATATGAAAGGTATATTTTCAAAAGTCAGAGACACAGTGAGACCATAGTATTACCTGAATTGAGCTCTTTAACCAATGAAGACATGGTGTTGGTGATGGAGTCAGCAGCAACAAGGAGGTCATTTCTCAAGTTCCTTCTGGGGCCTGGAGATAGAACAGAGGCTGGTACATAAGCCTACACACACTGTGGCATTCCAGAACCTGAGGAGGCTACTGCACTCCTAACTGTAAAGGTGTGTGAGTGTGTGTATTACCCTGAGCGAAGGCCTCCTGCACGTCCCCTCCCACACCCATGAGTGAGTCCTGAGGGGTGTGAGTGGGTGTGGTGCCGGCAGATTCTGACTGGGTTGGCATGGGGATGGGCCGACTGACTGTGTGGCTGGGAGACGAGCGGGGGGAGCCAGGTCCCTGAGTCTGAAACAGGAAACAGGAAGCATGGGTTTAGTGTGACTCTAGGTGTCACTTCCTGTCACTGTGTCAGTAGTAGCAGTAACAACCAGTGCAGTAACAACCAGCGATCATCCACAATGATCTATCTAATGTTTGTGGAGCTATTTCTATACTGAATGACTCAGTTATTAGGATTCTCATTAGCTACAGCAGCTACTCTTCCTGGGCTACAAATACATGACGAAGTACAGAACAGTAATAGACAAGAACAACATAAGATATTACATTAAATATAAAATAAGGGGCCTCCCGAGTGGTGCAGTGGTCTAAGGCACTACATCGCAGTGTTGTGAGTCCTATAGGGCGGCGCAGAATTGGCCCAGTGTCGTCCAGGTTAGAGGAGGGTTTGGTGGGGGGGCTTTACTTGGCTCATCGTACTCTAGCGACTCCTTGTGGCAGGCCGGGCTACTGCGAGCTGACAGCGGTCATCGGTTGAACGGTGTTTCCTCCGACACATTGGTGCAGCTGGCTTCTGGGTTAAGCGAGCGGGTGTTAAGAAGCGCGGCTTGGCGGGTCATGTTTTGGAGGGCGCATGACTCGACCTTCGACTCTCCCAAGCCCGTTGGAGAGTTGCAGCGATGAGACAAGATCATAATTTGACCCCCCCCCAAAAAATATGAGTTATATATAGGAAAGACAACAAGAGACAACAAACATGCTATCATATATATTAATATTATTATATACAGTACAGTTAAATTAGATCTTTAGAAAGAGGCCAGGCGCTATAGTACAATATGTTTTGTATCTGTTTTTTAAAGATAAACATCTGGTGGCAGAATATTACATGATGACATGGCTCTATATAAAACTAAATCTGTTTTTGGTTTGGTTTGGGTACCGTGAAGAAACCCATAGTGGCATGTCTGGTGGGGTATGTATGTCTGTTCAAAGTGTATGCAAATAGATTATTTAAGTGGTTAGCCATTTTCAACACACAAATGATTCTTAAAAAGACTAGAAGTGAGGTCGTCAATTTCTCCTCAACCATGAAAGACTATCATGCATGTTGTTGATGTTAGTTCAGTGTGTGCAGTTAAGGGCAAGGCGTGTTGCTTTGTTTTGAACCAGCTGCAGCTTTGCTAGGTCTTTCTTTGCTGCACCTGACCATATTACCGGACAGTAATCAAGATCGGACAAGATCAAAGCCTGAACAACTAGTACAGTTGATCTTTGTGTCAAAATCTCAAAACATCTTTTAATAACAGACATACCTCTACCATCTTCACAATAACTTTGTCAATATGACTTGATCCTGATAACTGACCATCCAATGGTACTCCTAGGTGTTCAGCTGCTTTGAACCAAATACAATGCTTTTGGTTTTAGATGTATGTAAGACCAGTTTATTGTTAATTACCCATTCTGACACTGACTATAACTCCTAAGAGTCTCATTGAGCTCACTGGCTGTCGGTGCTGATGTGTAGAGTGTGCAATCATCAGCATATATAGTAATTTTGGCTTCTTGTAAGACAAGTGGCAAATCATTTGTAAAAATAGAGTAGAGTAACGGCCCAAGGCAACTGCCCTGAGGGATACCACACTGTACATATCTGATGTTCGAGAAGCTTCCATTGAAGAATACTCTCAGAGTTCTATTGGATAAGTAATTCTCCAACCATGTGATGGCAGGTGATGTAAAGCCATAACAAGTGAGTTTTTTCAATAAGAAATTATGATCAATAACATCAAAGGCTGCACTGAAATCTTACACTACAGCTCCAACTATAATGTTATTATCAGAGTCAGTGCAGTACAAGTTGAGTGCACTTCCTTATATGCATGCTGAAAGTCAGTAGTTAACTTAAAAAAAACACAATTCTCTCCATCAGTTTACTAAGAACAGGCAGCAAACTGATTGGGCGGCTGTAAGAGACAGCAAAGTGCGCTTTACTATTTTTAGGCAGTGGAATTACTTAAGCTTCCTTCCACGCCTGTGGGCACACACTCCTTTAGGCTTTGGCAAAAGCTTTACTATTTTTAGGCAGTGGAATTACTTTAGCTTCCTTCCACGCCTGTGGGCACACACTCCGTTAGGCAAAAGAAAGGGGTGGTAATACAGTCTGCTACCATTCTCAATATTTTCCCATTTAGATTATTTATACCTGGTGGCTTATCATTATTGATGGATAACAACCGTTTTTCCACCTCTTTCACACAAACTTGACCAAATTCAAAACAGCAATCATTATTAGATCTTCAATACACAAATATGATGGCTCACTGTTCAATATTGTCATTTCACTTCTCAGTTTGTCCACTTTACCGGTGAAATAGAAACTGAAATGATTGTCTATATCAAAAAGTTTTGTGATAAATGACCCATCAACTTCAACAAACGATTATTTGGCCTTTCTGCCCATAACGTCATGTTTTTTATTTTTATCATTTATTTTGTTTTGGTAAAATATACAGTACCAGTCAAAAGTTTGAACACACCTACTGATTTAAGGGTTTTTCTTTATTTTTTACTATTTTCTACATGGTAGAATGATAGTGAATAAATAAAAACTATGAAATAACACATTTAGACTCATGTCGTAACCAAAAAAGTGTAAAACAAATTACATTTTAGATTCTTCAAAGTAGCCACCCTTTGCCTTGATGACAGCTTTGCACACTCTTGACATTCTCTCAACCAGCTTCACCTGGAATGCTGGGATGGGATGGCATATTGCTTCAGAATGCTGTGGTAGCCATGCTGGTAAAATATGCCTTGAATTCTAAATAATTGACATACAATCTCACCAGCAAAGCACCCCCACACCATCACACCTCCTGCTCCATGCTTCACGGTGGGAACCACACATGCGGAGATCATCCATTGACCTACTCTGCGTTTCACAAAGACACGGCGGTTGGAACCAAAAATCTCAAATTTGGACTCATCAGACCAAAAGACAGATTTCCACCGGTCTAATGTCCATTGCTCGTGTTTCTTGGCCCAAGCAAATCTCTTCTTATTATTGGTGTCCTTTAGTAGTGGTTTCTTTGCAGCAATTCAACCATAAAGGCCTGATTCACACAGTCTCCTCTGAACAGTTGATGTTGAGATGTGTCTGTTACTTGAACTATGTGAAGCATTTATTTGGCCTACAATTTCTGAGGCTAGTAACTCTAATGAACTTATCCTCTGCAGCAGAGGTAACTCTGGGTCTTCCTTTCCTGTGGCGGTCCTCATGAGAGCCAGTTTCATCATAGCGCTGCAATGGTTTTTGCGACTGCACTTTCAAAGTTCTTGAAATGTTCCGCATTGACTGACCTTCATGTCTTAAAGTAAATGACTGACTGTCATTTCCTTTTGCTTATTTGAGCTGTTCATGTGGCCTTGGTCTTTTGCAAAATAGGACTATCTTCTGTATACCACCCCTACCTTGTCACAACACAACTGATTGGCTCAAACACATTAAGAAGGAAATTCCACAAATTAATTTTTAAGAAGCACACTTGTTAATTGAAATGCATTCCAGGTGACTACCTCATGAAGCTGGTTGAGAGAATGCCAAAAGTGTGCAAAGCTGCCATCAAGTCAAAGGGTGGCGCCCTGACCTGAGAGAGACGGTTTATTTCTCTATTTTGTTAGGACAGGGTGTGGGGTGGGCATTCTATGTTTTATATTTCTATGTTTTGGCCAGGCATGGTTTCCAATCAGAGGCAGCTGCCTATCGTTGTCTCTGATTGGGAACCATACTTAGGCAGCCCTTTTTCCCTCCTTGAGTTGTGGGATGTTATTTTTGTACTGCTCGGTAAGCCTGCAAGACGTGACGGTCGTTTACCATTGTTTTTTATTTTGTTTAAGTGTTCTGAGTAACAATACATATCAAGATGAACACTTACCACGCTGCACCTTGGTCTACTCCTTTGGACAACCGTTACAAATCTAAAATATATTTTGATTTGTTTAACACTTTTTTGGTTACTACATGATTCAATATGTGTTATTTCATAGTTTTCATGTCTTCACTATTATTCTACAATGTAGAAAATAGTAAAAATAAAGAAAAACTTTTTTTTTACCCCTTTTCTCCCCAATTTCGTGGTATCCAATTGGTAGTGACAGTCTTGTCCCATGGCTGCAACTCCCGTACGGACTCGGGAGAGGCAAAGGTCGAGAGCCGTGCGTCCTCTGAAACACAACCCAGCCAAGCTGCACTGCTTCTAGACACACTGCTCGCTTAACCCGAAAGCCAGCTGCAGCAATGTGACGGAGGAAACACTGTACACCTGGCGACCGTACACGTCAGCATGCATTGTACCCAGCCCACCACAGGAGTCGCTAGTGCACGATGGGACAAGAACATCCCTGCTGGCCAAACCCTCCCCTAACCTGGACGACGCTGGGCCAATTGTGCGCCGACCCATGGGTCTCCCTGGCACGGCCGGCTGCGACAGAGCCTGGACTCGAACCAGGATCTCTAGTGGCACAGCTAGCACTGCGATGCAGTGCCTTTGACCACTGCGTCACTTGGGAGGTCCGTGTCCAAACTTTTGACTGGTACTGTATATACAGTTGAAGTCGGAAGTTTACATATACTTAGGTTGGAGTCATTAAAACTCATTTTTCAACCACTCCACAAATTTCTTGTTAACAAACTATAGTTTTGGTAAGTCGGTTAGGACACCTACATTGTGTATTACACAAGTCATTTTACGAACAATTGTTTACAGACAGATTATTTCACTAAATCACAATTCCAGTGGGTCAAAAGCGTACATTCACTAAGTTGACTGTGCCTTTAAACAGCTTGGAAAATTCCATAAAATGATGTCATGGCTCTAGAAGCTTCTGATAGGCTAATTGACATCATTTGAGTCAATTGGAGGTGTACCTGTGCATGTATTTCAATGCCTACCTTCAAACTCAGTGCCTCTTTGCTTGACATCATGGGAAAATCAAAAGAAATAAACCAAGACCTCAGGAAAAAAATTGTAGACCTCTACAAGTCTGATTCATCCTTGGGAGCAATTTCAAAACACCAGAAGGTACCACGTTCATCTGTACAAACAATAGTACGCAAGTATAAACCCCATGGGACCACGCAGCCGTCATACCGCTCAGGAAGGAGACGTGTTCTGTCTCCTAAATGAACGTACTTTGGTGCGAAAAGTGCAAATCAGTCCCAGAATAACAGCAAAGGACCTTGTGAAGATGATGGAGGAAACAGGTACAAAAGTATCTGTATCCACAGTAAAACAAGTCATATATCGTCATAACCTGAAAGGCCGCTCAGCAAGGAAGAAGCCACTGCTTCAAAACCGCCATAAAAAAAGCCACATTATGGTTTGCAACTGCACATGGGGACAAATATTGTACTTTTTGTAGGAATATCCTCTGATCTGATGAAACAAAAATAGAACTGTTTGGCCATAATGACCATCAATATGTTTGGAGGAAAAAGGGGGAGGCATCAATAGATGGCATCATGAGGTAGGAACATTATGTGGACATATTGAAGCAACATCTCAAGACATCAGGAAGTTAAAGCTTAGTCGCAAATGGGTCTTCCAAATGGAAAATGACCCCAAGCATACTTCCAAAGTTGTGGCAAAATGGCTTAAGGACAACAAAGTCAAGGTATTGGAGTAGCCATCACAAAGCCCTGACCTCAATCGTATAGAAAATATGTGGGCAGAACTGAAAAAGTGTGTGCGAGCAAGGAAGCCTACAAACCTGACTCAGTTACACCAGCTCTGTCAGGAGGAATGGGCCAAAATTCACCCAACTTATTGTGGGAAGCTTGTGGAAGGCTACCCAAAACGTTTGACCCAAGTTAAACAATTTAAAGGCAATGCTACCAAATACTAATTGAATGTATGTAAACTTCTGACCCACTGGGAATGCGATGAAAGAAAAAAAAGCTGAAAGAAATCATTCTCTCTACTATTATTCTGACATTTCACACTCTTAAAATAAAGTGGTGATCCTGACTGACAGGACATTTTTACTAAGATTAAATGTCAGGAATTGTGAAAAACTCAGTTTAAATGTATTTGGCTAAGGTGTATGTAAACTTCCGACTTCAACTGTATATATTTAGTCACAACATTTCTCAATTGACAGTATATCAACCAATCAGCTGAGCAGCGACTTGTTTGCCACCTTTTTTGCATCATTTCTTTGAACCATAACATTTTCAATTCACCATCTTTCCAGAGGGCTCTAACAGTTCTCATAGTTAGTTTCTTAACAGTTGCATGTTTGTCAACAATTGGCAAGAACAATATAACAAATACTGCAAGTGCTGTATCTGGATTCTCTTCCTTATACACATCAGACCAACATACCAACATACACTACTGTTCAAAAGTTTGGGGTCATTTAGAAATGTCCTTGTTTTTGAAAGAAAAGCAAATTTTTTGGCCATTAAAATAACATCAAATTGATCTGACATACAGTGTAGACATTGTTAATGTTGTAAATGACTATTGTAGCCGGAAACGGCAGATTTTTTAATGGAATATCTACATAGGCGTACAGAAGCCCATTATCAGCAACCATCATTCCTGTGATCCAATGGCACGCTGTGTTAGTTAATCCAAGTTTATAATTTTAAAAGGCTAATTGATCATTAGAAAACCCTTTTGCAATTATGTTAGCACCGCTGAAAAACCTTCTTAGACTAGTTGAGTATCTGGAGCATCAGCATTTGTGGGTTCGATTACAGGCTCAAAATGGCCAGAAACAAAGACCTTTCTTCTGAAACTTGTCAGTCTTTTCTTGTTCTGAGAAATGAAGGCAATTCCATGTGAGAAATTGGCAAGAAACTGAAGATCTCGTACAATGCTGTGTACTACTCCCTTCACAGAACAGCGCAAACTGGCCCTAACCAGAATAGAAAGATTGGGAGGCCCCGGTGCACAACTGAGCAAGAGGACAAGTATATTAGAGTGCCTAGATTGAGAAACAGACGCCTCACAAGTCTTCAACTGGCAGCTTCATTAAATAGTACCCGCAAAACACCAGTCTCAATGTCAATAGTGAAGAGGCGACTCCGGGATGCTGACCTTCTAGGCAGAGTTCCTCCTGAGAAAACATTTTGTATGATCTCTTATGAATAACTTTAGGCCTTTCCTTGTTATTGCCACAATGTTATGGTCACTACAGCCAATGGGAACTGATATTGCTTTGGACCAAATCTCTGCAGCATTGGTGAAGATATATTCAATGCAAGTGGATGTCACAGATCCACCACTATTGGACAACACTCTAGTTGGTAGAGTGATAACCTGGGTTATGTTACAGTCATTACTCACAGTAAGAAGCTTCCTCTTGAGAGGACAACTAGATGATTACCAGTCAATGTTCAGGTCACCAATAAAATACATTTCTCTGATAGCATCAGGGTCCTTATCTAACATCACACACATATTCTCCAGATACTGACAGTTTGCATTTGGTGACCTATAGCAGCACCTTAAAAGAAGAGGCTTCAGATGAGGCAGGTGAACCTGCAACCACAACACTTCTACTTCACTTGTCATGAGATCCTCTCTGAGCTCCCCCGTAGACATTCCTGTCTTTTCTATAGATGTTATATCCTTGTATTCCTACTGCTGTATCAAAGGTGTGTTCTAAGCGAGTCTCAGAAATTTCTAATATATTCATATTATCTAAGATTAGCAAATTACTAATATCATGAACTTTGTTACTAAGGTTACATATATTTATAAGAGCTAACTTTAACCCTTTCCTGGGTATCTTATGTAAAACTCATAATGATAATAGGTTGTATTTTTAATTATTCTATTTCTGATAATAAGAAAGAAGTAATTCATGGATTTTTTTGCAGATTATGTTCAGCAGATGCCTTGTCTGGTTTAGCTCGGCTGCAGCAGGGTGCTCTATTCTTTGTGTCGCTTCTGCATAGCTGTCTTGCTGGACTGTTGGTCTCTTCTGATTGGGGTGTTGTCCTGTTAGCATGGGGGGGTAGTTGGAATTCATGAAGTTATGAACATCCATAGGTCTGTATGGGGAACGTAAAGTAGGGATTGTAGTTTTGGTCAGGAAAAGCTCATGGCCCTACTCCTCATCACCGCGTGAAACCTCCAAGAGTTGTGTCAGTAATAGCATCATTCCCATATTGTTAATTATAATGTTATAAGACCCAGTAATGGAGCAAAAATTGCTAAAGTTCAGGCCAGTAGAGTTTTCTGCTGAAAACACATCCATGGTTGGTGAGCAACAAACATTGAGCACGTGCCATAATGCATTTTAGGCCCATTTAGCAGCACTTTACATTAAGTCAATATTATTTAAATATCTAACATGCTGTTAGTTCATCTGACTGACGCATTTTCAGTTCCCATGAGAACTGATAAAATATTGTCAGCAAAACCACAAACATCACATTCAGAAGTTTCTTTGTAAGAAGCATTAGTTATTTTAGGTTTCACAGACAAACTTACAGCTTGCTTCCTTTCCTCCTCCTGTTGAGAAAAACGTTATTCATGTACTGTCCCAAAAGCACACAATAGTATAATCAATCAATGAAGACAATTTCTTTCATATGTAAAAACTTATTGGGATTTTCTCCCATATAGTAGGCTTTAGCAAGTCTGATGCTAGCATAGTTATGCTAGGTAGGGCTGACTGGATTAGCATTGATCCCTTCATTGGAGTAATTAGATTGATAGCCTTACCACTTAATTCAGTACAGTAAGCAGTTTATGTGAAGCTTCTTAAACCCCTTTCCCCATTGACTGTTGTTGTGTCTGACTCTGACTGAATTGTATCCTATATATCCATTATGTGAGTTATGTTGTTTGTATGTTGCCAGTGGTCATAACCTATGATCAAAACACTGTTCTTAGTAGAATGACCAGTAGAAGGTCTGGAAAAGGTTATATCTCAAACATTTTAACATGAAGAAACTGGGGAACACAAACACCTTTTTTTTGTAAAGAGACGTTTGGATTATGGTAAGAAGATGAGAAAGGAAGACTTGTCAAACAAGAGCAACTCAGGATTTACTGAAGATATGGAAACTTCCTTATGATGAAGCCCCAGTGAGATTTGAAGAAGTGCTCTCTCTAGTGGTGGGATAATGAAAAGTGTGTTGGATTTTCTACCCGTCTCATTAGCAGGCCTACATTACAGTAGAAATGAAACTGTATGGCTTTCTCACGCACCTTCAGCAGCAGCATCAGCTGCTCCAGCTGTACCATGAGTTCCCTGCGACTCTCCTGCAGAGCAGACATCCTCTGCTCCAGCTCATCTTTGCGTTGCCTGGTAGAGGAAAAACAACCATAATAAACTCAGCAAAAAAATAAACGTCCCTTTTTCAGGACCCTGTCTTTCAAAGATAAATCGTAAAAAACTAAAATAACTTCACAGATCTTCATTGTAAAGGGTTTAAACACCGTTTCCCATGCTTGTTCAATGAACCATAAACAATTCATGAACATGCACCTGTGGAACGGTCGTTAAGACACTAACAGCTTACAGACGGTAGGCAATTAATGTCACAGTTATGGAAACTTAGGACACTAAAGAGGCCTTTCCACTGACTCTCAAAAACACCCAAAGAAAGATACCCAGGGTCCCTGCTCATCTGCGTGAACGTGCCTTAGGCATGCTGCAAGGAGGCATGAGGACTGCAGATGTGGCCAGGGCAATAAATTGCAATGTCTGTACTGTGAGACGCCTAAGACAGCGCTACAGGGAGACAAGACGGACAGCTGATCGTCCTCGCAGTGGCAGAGCACGTGTAACAACACCTGCACAGGATCGGTACATCCGAACACCTGTGGGACAGGTACAGGATGGCAACAACAACTGCCCGAGTTACACCAGGAACGCACAATCCCTCCATCAGTGTTCAGACTGTCTACAAGACTGTCAGACTGTCAGACTGTCTACAGGCTGAGAGAGGCTGGACTGAGGGCTTGTAGGCCAGTTGTAAGGCAGGTCCTCACCAGAAACAACGTCGCCTATGGGCACAAACCCACCGTTGCTGGACCAGACAGGACTGGCAAAAGGTGGTCTTCACTGACGACTCGCGGTTTTGTCTCACCAGGGGTGATGGTCGGATTTGCGTTTATTGTCGAAGGAATGAGCGTTACACCGAGGCCTGTACTCTGGAGTGGGATCGATTTGGAGGTGGAGGGTCAGTCATGGTCTGGGGCGGTGTTTCATAGCATCATCGGACTGAGCTTGTTGTCATTGCAGGCAATCTCAACGCTGTGCGTTACAGGGAAGACATCCTCCTCCCTCATGTGGTACCCTGGTGGCATGACAATGCCATACTGCTTGTTCTGTGCGTGATTTCCTGCAAGACAGGAATGTCAGTGTTCTGCCATGGCCAGTGAAGAGCCCGGATCTCAATCCCATTGAGCACATCTGGGACCTGTTAGATCAGAGGGTGAGGGCTAGGGCCATTCCCCCAGAAATGTCCGGGAACTTGCAGATGCCTCGGTGGAAGAGTGGGGTAACATCTCACAGCATGAACTGGCAAATCTGGTGCAGTCCATGAGGAGGAGATGCACTGCAGTACTTAATGTAGCTAGTGGCCACACCAGATACTGACTGTTACTTTTGATTTTGACCCTCCCTTTGTTCAGGGACACATTATTCCATTTCTGTTAGTCACATGTCTGTGGAACTTGTTCAGTTTATGTCTCAGTTGTTGAATCTTGTTATGTTCATACAAATATTTACACATAAGTTTTTTGCTGAGTTATTTACACATAAGTTTTCTGAAAATAAACGCAGTTGACAGTGAGAGGACATTTCTTTTTTTGCTGAGTTTATATACAAATGTAATTGTCCATTTAAATGGTCACAGATTGTTTTGTAGAAGAATTTGAGATGGGTCGGTCTACCTGAGAAGCCGTAACTCGGCCAGCAGAGTGGGGTTCTGTTGGGACGTGCATGTGGGAGGCTGGGAGGCCTGCTCGTGCTGCACTTTCAGACGCTGGATCTCCTGCAAGATCTCTCTGTGACACACATAAACACAGGCCAGTTGAAGCTAGTATGTCACATATGTAGGCTTTCTGAAGTAGTTTTGTTTGTGTGATTTAGATGGTGTGATGGATTACAGGGGGTTCTACCAGCTAGCTTGACGACATTAAGACTTGAGTTGCTTTTGTATTTTTCTGGTACTACCATGCAAACAGGGCTACAGCCCATTTGAATAACTACCAACCACAGTTGTGTGGGAAGCACATTAAGTACCACATTAAATAACCTATCACATTCCTTTCATGTAATTTGGCACGATGGCAGGGCTGGAAAGAATAGGTGAACAGAGAGAGAAAAGCAAATTCAGATGGAAACCATCCCTGACCTGTTTTTGCTCTCTAGCTCAGCAATAAGCTGCCTCTGCTGCTTGTTGGCATCCAGAGAGAAAGAGATATCGTTGGGGACCCTCTGCTGCTGTTGCTGTAAGACACATGACATTATCATTACACACAGGGACACATACCATTATCATTACAAATGGGGACATTATGACATCATTACACACAGGGACACATGACGCCATCATTACACACAGAGACATGACATCATTACACACAGAGACACATTACATTCTCTACAGTACTGAGGTCATCTGGCTGATGTTATTTCCTTATACACTACTACATAGCAGTGACATAATCAGCCACAGCGAACACTGATGGGTCAAGATTACAGGCACAAGCTCTTCCTGAATGGGAAACCTGACTAAGGAAAACAGGCATTTGGAATCAATGTGAATTCGTGCTGAGCACATGTCAGGATGCTATTCATGGTATTTCCTCCCACTATGACCTCAGATAGCATGTGTGTCTCACCGCGGCGTCTAAGTCAGAGGCCAGTCTAGCAGCGTAGTGGGCGATGAGACTGTGCTCTTCCTCCTGGTGGTAACTGCTCTCCAGCAAACTAAACAGGTGGAGAGAGGAGGGGAGACAGTCATCTGTCATCTACATATCTACATATTTACTGCAGTTAGGTAACAAGACACACAGACACAAAATACTGCTGCCAAATATAAAGAGTAGTTCTGCACTTACTTACATTACTGTACATCAATTTCAAATGATAATTGCAACAGTATCTGTATGATTGGTTAGTTAATTATAATGTATTTACATGCAAACACTGGAGAGTAGTTTGTACTGACTTCCATGTCAATTGTTGATGCTATTTTACAGATAAAACTATAAAAAGGTTCTCGGCTGCACATTTTTGGGACAAAACCACAGCCATTTTGCTGAAGCCTTATAGCAGCTACATACCAATGCGCGCACACACACACACACACACACAAACACAAACACACACACACACACACACACACACACACTATAAGCACTAAGGAACAACATTCAGCTTATACAAATGCTAAGGAAAGTTACATGCAGTTGAATCTGTAAGTATTTTCCATCTGCAGAAAGATCTCTACGATGATGCTACTACAGAGTCCACAGAGGCGGAGCGAAGCAGGAGAGAAGAGCAGCAAGGACCGAAGCAGATGATTCCTACTAATCTTAGCACCCTCACAAAATAGTCCTTTCAGATGGATACTTCAGGAAACGGTCAGTAGCTTCCATTGGATAATTTTGTAAGGGTCTGAGTTTCCTTTCAGCGAAATGAACAACATTATAGGTAGAAATAGTTGAGATTTATCATACAGCATTTATTGAAACTCATAAAGACGCATTAAAGTCCAAGAAACAAAAAATCCAATCAAAGTATTTACTGTAACAGTCCAAGAAGTTATAATAAAGGACAAACATAAACACAGATATTCTCTACAAATAACTGATTACTGCCACAGCAAAGAAGGAAACGCAGCAAAGTCTAATCTGTCATCATAAGCACATTAAAATGACAATTCTAGGGCAAGAAACTAGGTTTTTACTATATGAAGAGCAAAACAAATGCAACTTTGTACAGCCCTGTAACAACTTCATAAGCAAAATAGCATTGATTTAGCCTTCAAAACCTATTGCTTAGTAACAGCTGGTGAAAGCAGTATGGTTTATGAAAAGTGTTTAGCTACATTACTGTATGCCAACTTTAAAAAAACAAGTCAATGGTTTGTGAATGCACATACAGTGGCTTGCGAAAGTATTCACCCCCTTGGCATTTTTCCTATTTTGTTGACTTACAACATTGAATTAAAATGAATATTTGGGGGGTTTTCACCCCCCCTCCCCACCTTTTGCAGCATTTATAGCTTCAAGTCTCTTGGGGTATGTCTCTATAAGCTTGGCATATCTAGCCACTGGGATTTTTGCCCATTCTACAAGGCAAAACTGCTCCAGCTCCTTCAAGTTGGATGGGTTACGCTGGTGTACAGCAATCTTTAAGTCATACCACAGATTCTCAATTGGATTGAGGTCTGGGCTTTGACTAGGCCATTCCATGACATTTAAATGTTTCGCCTTAAATCACTCGAGTGTTGTTTTCGCAGTATGCTTAGGGTCATTGTCCTGCTGGAAGGTGAACCTCTGTCCCAGTCTCAAATCTCTGGAAAACTGAAACAGGTTTCCCTCAAGAATCTCCCTGTATTTAGCTCCATTCATCATTCCTTCATTTCTGACCAGTTTCCCAGTCCCTGTCGATGAAAAACATCCCCACAGCAGGATGCTGCTGTTCTCGGGGTGATGAGAGGTGTTGGGTTTGAGCCAGAAATAGTGTTTTCCTTGATGGCCAAAAAGCTATATTTTTGTCTTATCTGACCAGAGTACATTCTTCCATATGTTTGGGGAGTCTCCCACATGCCTTTTGGCGAACACCAAACGTATTTGCATATTTTTTTTCTTCAAAAAGCAATGGCTTTTTTCTGGCCACTCTTCTGTAAAGCCCAGCTCTGTGGAGTGTACAGCTTAAAGTGGTCCTATGGACAGATACTCCAATCTCCGCTGTGGAGCTTTGCAGCTCCTTCAGGGATATCTTTGGTCTCTTTGTTGCCTCTCTGATTAATGCACTCCTTGCCTGGTCCGTGAGTTTTGGTGGGCGGCCCTCTCCTTGAAGATTTGTTGTGGTGCCATATTCTTTCCATTTATAATAATGGATTTAATGGTGCTCCGTGGGATGTTCAAAGTTTCTGATATTTTTTTATAACCCAACCCTGATCTGTACTTCTCCACAACTTTGTCCCTGACCTGTTTGGAGAGCTCCTTGCTCTTCATGGTGCCGCTTGCTTAGTGGTGCCCCTTGCTTAGTGGTGTTGCAGACTCTGGGGCCTTTCAGAACAGGTGTATATATACTGAGATCATGTGACAGATCATGTGACACTTAAATAAAGTCCACCTGTGCGCACTCTAACTAATTATGTGACTTCTGAAGGTAATCATCAAGGCTTTAGTTTAACCTGGAACAGTGTAGGGTTTCAGAACACAAATGACACACATGATGAGAACAGGGAGGGGACGAGAGTACTGGGCAAGGACAGGCAATATGCCTTGTCTCAGTCATTGAACGAGTCAAAAGATGAAAACAAAGTTGTGTTATGCTATCCCTTTGGGATACGTCTTTTGAATTCTCCTGTGAAACAAATAGTATAGATATGAATGTGATACTGAACCTGTACTGCAGTTTCAAATAGTCTACAGTACACAGACAGAAAAAAAATATGCATTTATATCTTGTATCATAATCTCCTTATGGGAATTTGATCTAAATAGTCAGTGTTTGGGTTTTCAACAGTGAAAGTATTGTAAGTAAATGAATGTCAAAACTTTAATATGTCATTGGTTTGACATTTAGAAAAATTCCCAAGTAACCTAGATACAAAGCCTAGTCATGCACTAACTGCCACTCTGTTTAATAAGGCTAATGATTTCAATAAGCATTTCAAGATTGATTGAGTGATTTTTGCTTTCTAGAGACTCCCAAGACCAAAACCCAACGTTAACCACGTTGTCAATAGCCCTGAAATGCCAGAAGAAGAGAACATGCCCCCATTCAACCTCTACTAATCATCACATCCACGCAAGGTACTATGGATCAGCATGATTAGGGCTGTGGCGGTCATGACATTTTTTCAGTCGGTGATTGTCAAGCAAATAACTGTCGGTCTCATGGTAATTTCCGTTAATTAACATAAACACATTCAGCATCTTCTGTCTTCCACACACAGCCTACAAGCCCCTGATGCTGACCTTTGGAACATCTACATTTTTTAAAGTATAATAAATCCATGTAATATAGCCTACACCATCACAATAAATCTATTATTCGTTTTAGAGAGGTCTAAAGAAACATCATATGAAGAAAATGTAGTCTGTTTCAGAAGAACAGAATAGCATACTCTGCATTGTCCTTATGTTAGGCCTGATCTGGCTATGCCAAATGGCTGTGGGCTACACTAGTTCATTTAGCAGACAAGATTTGCTTAGAATTCTGTAGCATTATTTTATTGTATGAAGAATACAACTGAACATAGCTGAATAAAATAGAAAGGCTATTTTTCCAAACGATTTGAGGGAGTGCGCACATGCGGCTGTTCTGTGTTTAGCGGTTAACAAAGAAACAGGTACTACTATATGCTTAATTTAGAGTTTTTTATGTAACTTAATTGTTCTACAAACATTGGGTTATATGTTTAGATTAGTAATACATTCTAAGGCTGCATGATGCGACTAATGATGATTTGAAAAAAGTTGCATGAAAGGCATGAGCTCTGCTTTGTTTTTTTGCGCCGGCTTTACACACTTCAACAGTCTCTCATTCACAATTTGAAAAGCACTTAATAATGCCTCGAATTTCCCAGCTGCATCCCCTTTGTGTGGCCATAACCCCCCCCAAAAAAACATGCCTTTTGCAGCCAGTAGCTGTTATGCCCTTGGGCTGAATATATTAATTGTAATTCCCTTCTCCCTGCTGTGTGCCGAAGCACCTCTCACTCACATGGCTCTCAGTCATGTGATCAGGTCTTTCTCACAGGCTACAAGTGAAGACAGACACATCGGGGACGCAACTGCGTGCGTCCTTATCTAATACCGAGGCACCTATTGAAGATGTTGGAAGAACTGTCCACATTTACTTTTCGTCAGCCAACAAGATGAGTAGGCCTAACGAACAGCAAAAGCACTAGCCTATGTCAATCTACTATCCCCCATAGTACAACAGTTGACCTATTCTATTCTGTGCGAGAAATAAATATTCTAAACTTAGTCCGGGACAGTTGTGGGATGCGATAGATCCCAAATTAATACAACCAGTAGCATAAAAAAACTGTTTTAAGCAATTAGCCTGACACAACAGATGAGAACGTTTAGCTTAAAATGTTGATAAACTATTAGGCTATTTCTTCACATTATAAGCGTAGCAATGCACACAAGGCAGTAGCCTATAAGCGTGAATGTTCCATTAGCAGGAAAACACCATTCTCAAAAGTGACCACAAATGCGATTATACATGTAATGCTTTTATTAAAAGTTGCATTTTTATGGTGAAAATTAACTTCCCCAAACTTGAAACTCACACGCTGTATATGTATGCCAGTTAGGCTCTACACCCATTGTAAAGTGGATTAATGTGCTTCATTTTAAGAAGTTATTTGGACACTTTAGTTGTGATACAAAAATTATCAAAACGTATAGGTCTATGGGCTAGGCTACATGAGGTGTATGACTATGATTTGAAAAAGTTGAGAGAAAAAAGCATGCGCTGTTTGCCTGTGATAATATATAATTCACAAGTGATAGACTAATATTGCCATCCATCACACTATTCTTAATTTAATCTTGTCTTTACATATACTAAATAATATATGTGTTAAATTTGTTTTGATTTAGAATATATATATATAAAAAAAATATTTAACTAGGCAAGTCAGGTAAGAATACATTCTTATTTACAATGACGTCCTACACCGGCCAAACCCGGACGACGCTGGGCCAATTGTGCGCTGCCCTATGGGACTCTCAATCATGGCCGGTTGTGATGTAGCCTGGATTCAAACAAGGGTGTCTGTAGTGACGCCTCAAGCACTAAGATGCAGTGCCTTAGACCACTGCGCCACTGGTGGAATGTGCTTTGTGGCAGCCTGAACTGGCAAGTACAATTTGGCCCAGATTTTCTTTTTTTTTTGTAGAACTGCAAAAGTGTGGCTCCCACTTTCTGGAGGACCGAGTTTTGAAATCAGTGGAATGCCTGGTGTAATTAAAGTATGATAGCTAAGGAGATTAAGAAAAGTCTGCCATTTGATTGCAAATATGCAAAGGGAGTCGAAAAGAGAACACACAGAAGAATGGTTGTATAAAACAACTGTCTCCGGATTACATCTTCAAACTAAGGGCAACCATGGCATCCGTGACTGAGAGGAAGAAGCCTCCATCCATGTATACGGGTAAGAAAGTCTAGCTAGCTACATTTTCAGATATTATACATTTCTAATTTTGTCAGAAAGTCATTTTAATTTAAAGTTAAATAATTGGTTATCAATGTTATTGGTCACATACACATATTTAGCAGATGTTATTGCGGGTGTAGCAATATGCTTGTGTTCCTAGCTCTAAAAGTGCAGTAATATCTAACAATTCACAACAATACACCCAAATCTAAAGTGTGTGTGTGTGTGTGTGTGTGTATATTTACCGTGTACTTATATTATTCCTGAGTCCAAAGCTGACATTACGAGCCAGCAAAACAGAAAATTAAAGAACTTACAAGTATGTAAAAAGGACTGTAGTTGTATGTCAATCATTGTCACATGTGGCTCAGTTGGTAGAGCATGGTGTTTGCAATGCCAGGGTTGTGGGTTCAACTCCCACGGGGGACCAGTACAGAGAAAAAATGTATGAAATGTGTGCATTCACTACTGTAAATCGCTCTGGATAAGAGCGTCTGCTAAATGACTAAAATGTAAAAATTACAGAGAGTGATTAAGTTAAGTACATGTTCAGTACACTGAGAACAGGAAAAAAGGAACTTGAGAGAGAGACTCAAAGCTAATATTAGTGATTTGCAGCAGTTAATTTAACTCTCCCAGGTAATGTGGGATGCCTATGAAAAGTATTGTAATAGATACTCTACCCTAATGAACGGTTAATGGTCTTTACTATGCATGCACCATCTAGCATATTTCAGATATATCCTTGAGTATCACTTTGTAAACACATAGGAAATCAGAAGAGTGACTGGTTCCACTGCAGTGTATGCTCTATAATGACTCTGTCTGCATCTGAAGAAGCACCATATTCCTTACAATAGAGCACTACTTGAGACCATTTACATTTACGTCATTTAGCAGATGTTCTTATCCAGAGCGACTTACAAATTGGTGCATTTACCTTATGATATCCAGTGGAACAACCACTTTACAATAGTACATCTATATCTTTTTTTGGGGGGGGGTTAGAAGGATTACTTAATCCTATCCCAGGTATTCCTTAAAGAGGTGGGGTTTCAGGTGTCTCCGGAAGGTGGTGATTGACTCCGCTGTCCTGGCGTCATGAGGGAGCTTGTTCCACCATTGGGGTGCCAGAGCAGCGAACAGTTTTGACTGGGCTGAGCGGGAACTGTGCTTCCGCAGAGGTAGGAAGGCGAGCAGGCCAGAGGTGGATGAACGCAGTGCCCTTCTTTGGGTGTAGGGACTGATCAACGCCTGAAGGTACGGAGGAGACCAGTCCTGGCCATGGTCAAAAGTAGTGCACTATATGTAGGGAATAGCATGCCATTTCGGACCCAGCCTCTATCCATTTGAATTAGTTCACGTACGCATTTGAGCCACCTGTCACGCCCTGATCTGTTTCACCTGTCCTTGTGCTTGTCTCCACCCCCTCAGGTGTCGCCCATCTCTCCCACTTATCCTCTGGGTATTTATACCTGTGTTTTCTGTCTGTCTGTGCCAGTTCGTCTTGTTTGTCAAGCTTACCAGCATTTGTCCTGTCAGCTCCTGTCTTTCCCAGCCTATATTTTTCTCGTTCCTCCTGGTTGTTGACCCTTGCCTGTCCTAACCCTGTACCCGCCCGCCTGACCACTCTGCCTGTCCCTTTGCCTGCCTGCCGTCCTGTACCTTTGCTCCACTACTCTGGATTATCGACCCCTGCCTGCCTTGACCTGTCGTTTGCCTGCCCCTGTTGTTACAATAAACATTGTTACCTCACACAGTCTGCACTCTGTCTTACCTTGATCCCTGATACCACCAAACCATTCTCCAAGGCAGTACGCCCACTTGGGTCACTTACCCCCTTCCTTTGAATAGATCTGAAGCAGCCCTAGCCAATGTTTTTTTTCTGCTCAACTTCATTATTCTTCGTACTATAAGGCAAGCTATTTACATTACACCAGACAAAAGAGTGAGACAACACAAACCTCCACAAGTTAGCTGCATACATCCAAACACGTTTAGAAAAATAAAGATTGGTTAGTAGGATTCCTACTGACGTGTGGATTTTAAGGGGGCTTAGAGGTGTTCATTTTCATGACAAATATGTACAGCTGGGTAACCTAACTTGAATCTGTCTTTGAAAGTTCTGCATACCCGGCATTATTGCAGTCTTTCTGACTGATATCATATCAGATACTCACTTCTTAGTGGAGTAAGGGTTCCCTGACGTGGGCATGGAGTGGGAGAGCATGAAGTCATTGGTGCTATTCATTGGTCTGGGAGGCCTGTAGTGCAGGAGACAAACATGATCATGTTCAAACAGCCATCATCATATGGAAGAGAAGCAACTGTCGCATAACTCTGTGTGTGTGTGTGTGTGTGTGTGTGTGTGTGTGTGTGTGTGTGTGTGTGTGTGTGTGTGTGTGTGTGTGTGTGTGTGTGTGTGTGTGTGTGTGTCTCGAGATCTTAGAGGGCCGAAAGAGCATTGAATGGGGCTGGGGAGTCGGGACACAATAGCTGCAGTTTCTGATTGTGACACGTCACATAAAGAATGTGTGGGTGTGGATTTCCTCCTCACTCATCCGAAGGTCATTAACTCCTCATTATCTTATTGTTTACATGACCTAAAAAGGTATTCACATGTGGCGCAAAGGAGGGACGGGATAATTGATGCAGAAACCTGTAGTGAACTGCACACAAGTTGGTTGTAGTAAAATTAAGGTGCCACTTTGAGGAACTACAGGGCATAGTATATAAGGCTTGACCCTGGAGGATTAACATGATCTGATTAAACAACAGACAAAAGAATATGGCACTAGCTGCTAGTAATATAATACTGTCACGTCCTGACCAGGTAAAAGGGTCATTTGCCATAGTAGAATGGTCAGGGTGTGGCAGGGGGGTTGTTTTGGGGTTTGTTGATTTCTAGGGGAATGTGTTCTAGTTTTCATTTTCTATGTTTCGTTTTCCAGGTTTGGCCGAGTATGGTTTCCAATCAGAGGCAGGTGTCTTTCGTTGTCTCTGATTGGAAGCCATACTTAGGCAGTCTGTTTTTCTTTGGGTTTTGTGGGTGGTTGTTTTCCGTATTAGTCTGTGTACCTTACAGAACTGTTTTGTCATTTGGTTATTTTGTTCAAGTGTTCTCTTTAAATAAACGACGATGAGCACTATACACGCTGTGCCTTGGTCTGTTCAGAATGACGCCTCTGACAAATACACTACCTTCTATAGTACTTGAGTTGATCTAATTAAAAGGAATAGCAGCATATTCTACATATTCTAGCAAGTATTCAAAGCAAACTTACCAAGTGTCTCTATTTTGCAGCAAGAAAAGAACAAAGAGATTTGTTACAATCACCCATGCATGCACTTCAACGGCCACAGTGAGTGGTACAACTGAATTCCCTTTCACATGAAAATAATCTACGTAGGTGTCAAAATCAATATTTGTCTCAGATTCTCAGCCCTTAGAATGCATTGCCACTCTTTTCCACACTACAGATTAGACATCTGACTAGGGTTGCTAAATTCTTGGAACTTTCAATAAATTCCCTGGTTTTACAGAAATCCTGGTTGGAGGCTTACATTTCCTGCTTATTCTCTCCTGATTCCGGGTATCTTCAAACAGGGATTTCGGGAAAACCAGGACATTTACTGAAAGTTCCCGGAATTTAGCAACCCTACATTTGACTTGGCTTAGCTGTTAAGGGTTGGAAAAGTAATGCATCAAAGATATACTGTAGCACTACAAGACCTTGGCTTCATATTGTCATTGGTGATTTCCAGAACACACACAAAGAAAAACGGAGCAAAGATGAAACATCTGTTTTACCAATTGTGGTTATTACTTTGGGGATACAGGGCTGTAGTAAGGGATTATGGGATGGATCTGAAATTGACTGGAATTTAAAAGGATGACTGTGGTCTTGAATACAAGTGATACTGTATGAATAGAATAGCCCCATACTTACACAATGTGGGCTAGGTTCAGAGGTTTTTCTGGCATGTCAGGAAACATGGGATGTAAAGGTTCTCTGCTGGATGCACAGCTCAGTGACTTGCTGAGAGCATTAGATAACTTCTTAGCAGGCGATTTCTGGGAGAAACACAAACATATTCTATGTATGATTTCAGAGGGCAAGAAGAGGTACTTAAAGCAGAGAAATTACTTTCAAAATATAATATAGGATTAGATGCCACTGACCAAAATGTCACAGCACAAACAGTACAATCCATATCTAAAATGCATTTCTCCACTGCCCATCCATATCATTTAAATGTATCTGGCCACATGTAGAACATCAGAGATCATGGGAAATACACTGCATGTAATATTCATTGCCACAGGTAAGGGAATCAAATCACCATCTCATCATCATCCCCATAGTACTGTATTGTGTTGGGTGAAGCTGAGCAGAAATCGCTGGCTGGCTGGCGTCCCCCTTACCCATGACGTGTACTCCTTCATTTGGTGTTGGTTGCTATGGGAACCGCTGGCATGCCCCCTCCAGAAGCAGTCCTGACAGAGCTGGTAATTATGACATTGTTGGCAGCGGTAGCGGAAGCCCATTATACTCTCACTGTGGCAGTAGGAGCACTCGACCGGGTGGAACACTGCAGGGGCGGAGGGGGCAAGGTGGTGGGGCACACACACCAACATGTGCATGCATGTCCACATACACACACACCACAAAAGTTGTTAATACAAACACAAATTGGTTTGCAACTGATATCTTCATATAGGACAACAGCACTGGGATGTTTTGCAGGTCTCTCAGACAGTGTTCTTCAAATAAAGGAGGGTGTTCTGTGAACATCAGTGTGTGTGTGTGTGAGACTAATGACTAATTCTGTACCTTGTCAATCACGAGGGATTGGGCAGGGTGATGTGATGGTGGAAGTGTGTGTATGTATGTGTGTGTGTGTGTTTGAGCAAGTGTGTCTACTGTGTGGTGACTCAATGTGATGGTGTGAGACAAAATTCATACCCAGTGCTACCCAAGAACGTGTTAAATATGTCGTGGTGGCGGTGGTGGCTCACCATTCTCCACATTAGCCAAGCGATGCATGAGTGGTAACCACACCAGACACTGAGGAGGAGGATCTGACATCATCGTGTCCAGGAATGTGTTGAGGGAGACCTTTTTCTGTCGACATGCAGTAGAGGACAGGGTTACACATCACATACAGGTTATGCATATGGGGTAGCTAGTACTACAAAGAAAATATAGTTTTATAAAGGATGTTTTATACACAATTACAACAGCCATCCAGTCTCTATACCTATAGTGTGTTATTCATTAATTCATTCATTCATTGATTTACTTGAAAATGTATGTTAATTTTCAGTGTAGTTGGGGACTCTTACCTGCTGTGCAAAGCAGGTTCTTGTGGCTTGCTCAGTATAGCCAAAGGAAGGCCCCTCAAAAACAGTCATTGGCAATTTGAGAACCTCCCTCAGAAACTGGTCGAATTGGGAGTACACCATTATGCCACCAGGGTCTGATATCTGTGAAAAAATATCTGGGCAGAAAATGGGAGGGGAGGCATTACTGCAAATATATATATAAATAATTTATCAAATTAATTGTCAGCTGTCACCATTGTTAGCTAATTGCAGCATTAGACAGTGCAATCATGCTGTGTATTGCATTTACAAAGAACAAAAACAAATTAAAGCTGTGTAGCAATACATAGTAATTACCACAAAACATAAGCTAAAATACCCTAACCTTCCATTTACTTTCCCCATGAGTTGCTGCGGCTGTCTGATGCACTAGATTTGGCGGATTATGTAATAAACCCTATCCTTCAGATTATAAACAATGACTTCTCCCAGCAGTGGAGAGTTAAGGGCCACTGTTCTCTTTTTCATCTAGGAACAATAGTGCAGGCAGACAGACTTCAAGGAAAAAACCCACTGGAACCAAAATTTGTTGTATCACTAAATTCCTCGATAGAAAGACTTCACTGACTAAACACATTTTAAATTGTGCAGGATAACTATTAAGAAGTTAACAAAAAGCTAACATTGACAATTCATTCTCTGAAAATGGTTAATTCTCTCTCTAATGTATTATTCTTAACAAAGATGAACGGGTGAGCTTACATCTTAATTTATCCAAAATCTTTCCTCCGCAGATGGTTGCCAGGGTCATCTTCACAACAAAGACAGACATTTTTCCGAGGCCTTCCCTAAAAGAGAAAATGTGTTCAGTATTTGTGGACTTGGATAATTTGAACAGATCAAGAATATACAGTTTGAGAATAATACTTGCAATGATTTAAACATTTTAACATTAAAATGATACTTCAGGATTTTATCTAGTTCCCCAGAGTCAGATTAACTCGTCAATACCATTTTTATGTCTCTGCGTGCAGTTTGGATGAAGTTGCTAACTAGCGTTAGCATAATTGCTAACTACAATATATAAACAAAAGTACGTGGACAACCCTTCAAATTAGTGGATTCAGCTATATCAGCCACACCCGTTGCTGACAGGTGTATAAAATCGAGCACACAGCCATGCAATATCTATAGACAAACATACTGAAGAGCGCAGTAACTTTCAACCTGGCACAGTTTTAGGATTATTATATATATATTAAATCGTCTGTCCTTGGTTCCAAACTTCCTCTGGAAGCAACATCAGCACAAGAACTGTTCGTCAAGAGCTTCATGAAATGGGTTTCCATGGCAGAGCACCCCACACAAGCCTAAGATCACCATGCGCAATGCCAAACGAAGGGCTGGAGTGGTGTAAAGCTTGGACTCTGGAGCAGTGGAAACGCGTTCTATGAAGTGATGAATTACGCTTCACAATCTGACAGTCCAATGACAAATCTGGGTTAGGCAGATGCCAGGAGAACGCTACCTGGGAGGAGGAATAATGGTCTGGGATTGTTTTTCATGGTTTGGGCTAGGCCCCTTAGTTCCAGTGAAGGGAAATCTTAACGCTACAGCATAAAATGACATTCTAGATGATTCTGTGCTTCCAACTTTGTGGCAACAGTTTGGGAAAGGACCTTTCCTGTTTCAGCATGACAATGCCCCCGTGCACAAAGTCCATACAGAAATGGTTTGTCGAGATCGGTGTGGAAGAACTTGACTGGCCTGCACAGAGCCCTGACCTCAACCCCATCGAACACCTTTGGGATGAATTGGAACGCTGACTGTGAGCCAGGCCTAATCACCCAGCATCATTGCCTGACCTCACTAATGCTCTTGTGGCTGAATGGAAGCAAGTCTCTACAGCAATGTTCCAACATCTAGTGGAAAGCCTTCCCAGAAGAGTGGAGGCTGTTATAGCAGCAAAGGGGGGACCAACTCCATATTAATGCCCATCATTTTGGAATGAGATATTCGACGAGCAGCTGTCCACAAACTTTTGGTCATGTAGTGTAGCATTAGAGCAATGACTGGAAGTCTATGGTAACTGCTAGCATGCTAGTAAATACCACAGACTTCCAGTCATTGCACTAACCGTAGTTAGCATTGGTTCACAAAACTATGTTTAACTTCCTTCATCCTGGATTCAGAGACATAAAAATGGTATCCATGAGTTCATCTGACTCTGGGGAAGTAAATAAAGGGCTTCATTGCCAAAATCCTGAAGTATCCCTTTAAGTTGCTCTTATACCTGTGCAACCTGCCTGGGGCGGCAGGTAGCCTAGTGGTTAGAGTGTTGGGCTGGTAACTGAAAGGTTGCTACATCAAATCCCTGAGCTGACAAGGTAAAAATCAGTTGTTCTGCCCCTGAACAAGGCAATTAACCCACTGTTCCTAGGCTGTAAATAAGACTTTGTTCTTAACTGACTTGCCTAGTTAAATAAATAAAAAATAATGCTTAAAACAAGCAAAAAGGGCCCAATTGCATTTATCTTCACTATGTCATTCTTATTGTTTACTTTCTCTTGTCTTTCATCAGAAGTAAAGATGAACCAATGGCAAAAGAACATTTAAGACCATTGCATCGTTATAACAACAGTCAGTCTGGACTTCCATTCTCCCATGAAAGACTGTGTGTACTGCTCTTTCGGCCCTCTGAGATCTCGAGACACACACACACACACACACGCACACACGCACACACACACACACACGCACGCACACACAGAAAAAAACGGCCCATCATCATGCTCAGTGAACGTCCCACAGTAATGAGGGGATGGTGGATACTAACGGGTCATAGGCAGCCAGGAGAAAGTTGAGTAGCAGACTGATGGACTGTTCCACATTGATCTGGTGTGTGGTGGGCATGCGCTTGTTGAGCTGGTAGAAGATGGTCGATAGTATTGCTTCCAGGCGAGCCACAGTGAACTCTGTGTTGAGGTCCATGGTGTTCAGGCCGTTCTCTCTGAACGCCTCGATCACGTTCCAGATGTCCACCAAATGGACTGTAAAATAACAGAATGGAATAGAATCCAATAGAAATGCATGGACACTGTTCTCTTTTAGCAGTCATTTAAAGACAACTTTACAACTATTACTATCAAACACAGGATATCACACCATACTCACGACTATTACTATCAAACACAGGATATCACACCATACTCACTACTATTACTATCAAACACAGGATATCACACCATACTCACGACTATTACTATCAAACATAGGATATCACACCATACTCACGATTGCATTTCTTCTGAACGAATCTGAGTTTGGAAGCAGTTCTATACGTGGACAATCTTATGGAATCCAACTCTTGCGCCCCTGTAGGAAAAATACATTAATTGTGAAAGGCAATATGACAGACAGTAACACAGGAATGCTGCTGAGGATAGACTGTGCGGAGCTCTTGGGATAAAAGTGTTGCTCATAGGCTATTCATGTGGACATTAACACTAGATGTCTGTCTATTTTCCCCAATGAACGCTGTTCTTCTGTATAGGCCTTTACTGGATGCTAATGATATAAATATTTTGTAGAAGTATCCTAGTAAATGACTTTGTAAATGTCACTAATAATATTATTACGTATACTATAGTTATAATAGTTTGAATGTGTGTCTCTCTTTAGAGATGGCCCTGGACACTTACGCATCTCTGCGAACAGTTGTCGTCTCTCCGCCATGATGTCGCCACTCCTCCCACGATCTTCAATCATTCTGATCAGAAGGAGAGGAAAACAGAGTGACTATTCATTAGTAATGACTTAGCAGGATTACACCTACTGGGCCATGACAGTTTACTTTCTAATAGTGATACCTTTGTAATGGATGAATGTGTGCAGCAAAATATTGTGTGCAGCAAAATATAGTGCTTCCAAGGTAATCAATTTGCCACTAGAATACATGAATGTGACACTGCTAACTCAACAGCTTGTTAGTAGTTGTAGTATTATTCACATAGTAGTGCTACTGCTCAGCTGCAACTTCTATCATGTAATGTACGTCCTACGGTCCTACTGACTCGATGCATTTAGTGAGCCCTCAGTACAGAGTTAAACACACTATTCAACAAGCGCAACACTATCCCCTTGGCTATCACCACCATTACACTCTACATACTGTATCATCATCCACTTGATGTCACTATCCACACACTATTTTCTAAATTCACTTCATTGCCTGAATCCGCATAGGATACTGTATCAGTAGTTCTAAGAGGCCATCACTAAACATCATCTGTAAAATTACTGACACTTAGGGTCATTCTTTTCATCAATGCTGAGCATTTTTGACCTCCTCACACTGCCCATCTTCACTTGAATAAATGGTGGCATGCATGACCAGTGTTTCCTCTATATTTAATTAAATTGTGGCCGCCACTCCAAAAAAAGATGATGTAAAATGTTTTCATTGTAAACTTAAACGACTAAAACCAGATATCCTGTACAGTATGTAGAACAAATTATGGAGCTATGCATTTTTAAATAAGGTCATCTTTGAGAACTAACAAAACTGTCCAGTGTTTCCAGATTCCTATGAAATATGACCTATAATTACCTACAATATGAGTGAAATAGTTTTCCTTCCAAAAACTGGTAGTTAAGTATGTTAAAAAGCAGAGTTTCTATGTCGGAATGGTATGGGTGTACCCCAACAACAGAATGGTGTGGGCATATACTGGTCATTAAAAATATTAACACAGTAGACCACTGATTGGCCAGCTCATTCTCCCCAAGACCACTGATTGGCCAGCTTATCTTCCTCAGGAGTATGACATCATATTCTATAGCCTTAGTCACACTGCAGGACTTAATGCTCAAATCCGTTTTGTTTTTCAAATCCGTTTTGGAATATCGACTGTCCAAATGGCAAATTACAAGTGACAAATGGGATTTGTGTGTGTTCAGACAACAGTTATTTGCTGACATGGCTACGCTAGTTGTCAGAGTAATGGCGGGTGTGTGCGCAGTGTTGTAAGCTGATTGGTGGTGGTGCTCGTGTTTCCTATCACTCAGAAGTTCTGTAGCAAACTAAGGTGACAACAATGCCTGCCATGGACGAGTCCCAGTTGCTTGAATGTTCAAAATCAAAGTACAAGAACACTTTTAAAGCCTCAAAGCATAAGATGATCCAACTTTCAAAATGAGTCATTTTTGTCTAGCCACAGCAGTCAAGTAGCTAGCTAGGTAGCTGTTTAGCTTTCTAGCACATTCACTAATTTGTTTGTAAACAATGAACAAGCTAGTTAGCTACCACATGTTCTTGTCAAACTGTCAACAGAGTAACTAGCAAGCAACAAGATATGCCAAATAACAGTCTAAAACCCACTTTAGGGCAAATAAATCAGATTTGACCATTCAGACACAAGCGGTATGGCCAGGAATCAAATTTGTATCTGATTTCAAAAGAACCTATGAAAGTGGTTTGAAATGTGGCTTGAAATATACAATTCCATGTGCTTTTTGGTTGTTCGGAATGCAGGAAAAAGAACAGATTCAAGTCGGATATGCCAAAAAATAGGATTTGAGTCACTTTAAACTGCCAATGTGAACAAGGCTTAAGAGGAAATAGCATGCATTTTTTAAACGGTCTGTTTGAGATACAAGTTTGAGATGGGGTTCGTCTCCAATTTATGCTTTGGCCACAAATGCGAGTATAGGTCAACAACGTTATTTGGATATGAGTTAACAGAATATTAACTTAACTATGGACAGTTACTTCAAAAGTCCAAATGTGTAGAATTGCAGGAAATTAGCTTTAACTGAAAATGTTCTCTCAGCACCATGATTTTTTTGTTGTAGAATTACAGGAAACTAGCTTTAAAACTGTAAAATATTATCTCTGCCCCATGGTAATATGTGTAGAATTGCAGGAAATTTGCTTTAAAACAGCAAAAAACAGTCTGTGCTGCCAAGAGGGACTAGGGGAAATCCTAGGGGAAACACTGATGACAGATAAGTTCTTACTGGTTGACCTTCAGGACACAAAAAAATGTAAGTATGTAAACATAAGTCAGGGCATTGAAAAACTTGAGTGAGACAAGGAAGAGTGTTTCACAGGGGCAGGGGCAGAGTGGCAGAGCTAGCGAACGCTCACACCATGCCTCGCTGCACTGTCCAAGGCTGCACTGTCCAAGGGGTCCAAGTTTGTGTAGCAATGTTTTTCACCACCCTCTCGTCATGCATCTTCTCTTGAAGATCTAACAGGCACCATTAATGTTTGAATCAGGATTTGAATACATTGGAATTACAAATAGAATAAAACTAGAATAGAACTTGTCAATTATAAAATGAGAACAGAAATTATAAACAACTTTGACTCATTACACTCGTTCTACTAAAACTGGCCACTTTTCAACAAATAAGGCTTTAGAATTTATATAATTGAAAGGGATAAATATGCAAATATTATGCAGTGGCCTCAGGTTACATGCAGGAACTTCCAAATGTTTCATTACAAATTCTAATTCAAGGTACTGTATACAAACAAAGATGACAACAATTTTTCTGCACACAGATCCTTTTCTGCAGAGTTACGCCCTCTATGGTAACACTGGGTAAACTTGGTTAAAAAAATACTGCATTCACTAGACACTATATTTATACAATAAAGATGACTGTAAACAAAAATTATCTGTCTGTAATGTAGTTTTAGTTGAAGTAAGATACAACAATGTTAAACACTTTTCAGTTAATAATTAATGAATCATCCAAGAACAATCTACTGTAGATGTCTCATATACAATAGTGCAGAAACACATAACTAACTAATAATAACATGTTAACATACTCAAACTCCCTTATCATATCACAAAAGTAACAGAGACAAGTTCTTGTGCCAAGTATTTGACCTTACAAAGGCTATTTTTAAACTGTGAAATAAATAGCTAAGATTGACACAAACTACTATTCCCCTGGTGAAGATTGAAAACTACAAGCAACACAAATCAGGAGATTACAAACTTGTCAACAACACAAATCTGGAGGTGACAAACTTGTCAACGTTGAACGTACCCTTCAGAATGTACCATGTTCCTCTGTTTCCTTCTCCTTGTCTGTCTGTGTGCTACTCCAAAGGTTTGTCCTTCTTAACAACAACTGTACAGAGTATAAAGCCCTCTCTACCAGGCAAGCACGACAACAAAAGCAGCCAGCCTCAGTTGGACGGTGGTTAGCTTAGCTACAGTCAGATATCTGAAATTAGAAACTGTCAGGACACAGCTTGTGCTGCTGCCTCTATCTTTAACTTCAAATGAGCAGGCTCCACATTCTTGTACAGATTTTCTGGCTCTCCAGTTGCAGTCCCTTCCAACCTCTCGCTTGGCGCCTGCCCAGCAAGCATTACTCTTGCTCTGTGCCAGTGTCAAATACACTCGCAGTATTAGAAAATAACTGCCCTGAAAGGAGCAAATCATCGTACACCATAAACTAAACATTGCAGATGACTTGTAACTCTCCACCTCTGCCAGAATCAAACTGAGGCTATAAAGTCAATTTCTCTCAGTGTTATTAAAATGATCACAATTATTGCTGCAGTGGATAGATAGACTCTCTTGCCCAGTTATTAACTGAGTTCCAGGCCCGCTGAACCATTCCCTTATAAGTCCCTTATTTATATTCTGGCTCTATTTTTACCACAGCCGAAGAAAGAAAAGCACAGGAGACTGTGGTGTTTTTCATTTATAGTCTTTAAACTACTTGGATCAGGTTGTCATACAGTATTTCCGGGACACGAGCAGTTGCTTGAGTTGTGACCCTGCATTTCCCCATTGCAGACTGAGTCATAAGCTACATATTGCAGCTGTTCATATATTTACTTTCATCCACTGATTGCCCAGTGTTCTTTTTACATCATTAGAATATAATTGATGTTGGCATCTGATTTCCAACCACAGTGTAGAGCTGTCTACTTTGTTCAGTTATGAAGTTAACTGTACAGAAATCACCAATAAAAACACCCATCACACATTGAAATGGTGTATTTATAGCAGCCTATATAGTCAGTTAATAAGAAGTCTAAACAGTCTTATGTTGTCTGTCTGGGAGTCTATTACACTGGACAGTGTACTGTCTCTGAGTTGCACCAGTCAGTTATCTGCTTATGGGGCCTCTGGCCTGGGCAGACAGCACTGAACTGGTACAACTCAGAGACATTAGAAAGAGGCCATGGGTCATTGCTCCACAAGACAAAAACTCATGAGTGTTCTTGACGTGTTTATGGTTGTTGTTCCTGAATAGAACTGTGTGGTTCCTGAACTGACACTGTGTTCGAACGTGAACTCCTTGGTGGAGGGAAAAAAAACTCTGATACTGGCAGCTTTACAGTGGTGATTAGTGAAGCTGCTTCAGGTAATCTCTGCAACAACAGAAACAACTGGATGGGTAGGAAATGTATACGCTATATACCAAACTGTTGGTTAATGATGCCATTACAGTTTTACAACCAGCCATGATGGCCATGTCAATGACTAGATTATTTTACCTAGAATGGATCATGCTCAGCTCTAGTGTTTTTCAGAAAGAATTGAGAAACAGTATGATATTTCATTGTTTTTTGTCAAACACACATGGTGAGTGAAGAAAGGCAACAGATGACAGATTTATATGCACAACGATTGCAAAATAACCTGTATCCCTGTAACGACAGAAGCATCTCTACAAATGAGCGATATAACGGTGTCATTTTTACAACATCCAAATGGTCAATAGTTTAACCCTATTAATTGGCATGCATTTTGCCTCGTGATACATTTTTTTCTCGAACTCACTAGTTCCCACTACACAGTAACTTGGATTTTAAACGAGTGATAATGTCGTTTCACTACCGATGTTGCAGTGCATTTGTGCTGTCTATACTTACCAGGACATCGAGGCATGGTCATAAAACTGCATTGTTTACATCCAGGAATTGAACTGTCAGCCGTATCTATATATATGATTACGATTCATTTAGATCAATTCACCATTACACCTAGAACGCTGCTAATCCTGTTATTACTAACGCTTTTTGCAGTGGTGCTGCATTAGAAATGTTCGCGTAACGTTAGCACTACCCAACATTTGCTTCGAGTATGTGGCCTCTGCCGATGACGTAATGCGGAATCTCTTAACTTGCGTCAGTGTACTCAACAAATGTTGAAGTTGACAAAAGAAACATATAAACACATAATGATTCAACCCACCATGACTACAATGCACAGGAAGTATACGTGCCGTGTCTGGAAACAATCCCCATCAGATTGTTTTATTATTATCATTATAAATACACCAAACTAAAAGTTTGGGGACACAGAAATGTCCTTGTTTTTGAAATGAAAGCGCAATTTTTGTCCATTAAAATAACATCAAATTGATCAGTAATACAGACATTGTTAATGTTGTAAATTACTATTGTAGCCGGAAACGGCTGATTTTTTTATGGAATATATATGCTTACAGAGGCCCATTATCAGCAACCATCACTCCTGTGTTCCAATGGCACGTTGTGTTAGCTAATCCAAGTTTCTAATTTTAAAAGGCTAATTGATAATTTGAAAACCCTTTTGCAATTATGTTAGCACAGCTGAAAACTGTTGTTCTGATTAAAGAAGCAATAAAATTGGCCTTTTTTAAACTGGTTGAGTATCTGGAGCATCCGCATTTGTGGGTTCGATTACAGGCTCAAAACGGCCAGAAACAAAGATCTTTCTTCTGAACCTAGTCAGTATATTCTTGTTCTGAGTTATGAAGGCTATTCCATGTGAGAAATTGCCAAGAAACTGAAGATCTCGAACAACGCTGTGTACTACTCCCTTCACAGAACAGCGTAAACTGTCTCTAACCAGAATAGAAAGAGGAGTGGGAGGCCCCGGTGCACAACTGAGCAAGAGGACAAGTACGTTAGAGTGTCTAGTTTGAGAAACAGACGCCTCACAAATTCTCATCTGGCAGCTTCATTAAATAGTACCCGCAAAACACCAGTCTCAACGTCAACAGTGATGAGGCAACTCCGAGATGCTGGCCTTCTAGGCAGAGTTGCAAATAAAAATCCATATCTCAGACTTCAATATAAAGAAAAGATTAAGATGGGCAAAATAACACAGACACTGGACAGAGAAACTCTGCCTAGAAGGCCAGCATCCCGGAGTCGCCTCTTCACTGTTGACGTTGAGATTTGTGTTTTGCGGGTACTATTTAATGAAGCTGCCAGATGAGGACTTGTGAGGCGTCTGTTTCTCAAACTAGACACTCTAATGTACTTGTCCTCTTGCTCAGTTGTGCACTGGGGCCTCCCACTGATTGCTTCTTTAATCAGAACAACAGTTTTCAGCTGTGCTAACCTAACTGCAAAAGGGTTTTCTAATGATCAATTAGCGTTTAAAATGATAAACTTGGATTAGCTAACACAACGTGCCATTGGAACACAGGAGTGATGGTTGCTGGTAAGGGGCCTCTGTACGCCTATGTAGATATAAACATAAAAAATCTGCCGTTTCCAGCTACACTAGTCATTTACAACATTAACGATGTCTACACTGTATGTCTGATCAAATTTATGTTATTTTAATGGACAACAAATGTGCTTTTCTTTCAAAAACAAGGACATTTCTATGTGACCCCAAACTTTTGAATGGTAGTGTATATACACTGCTCAAAAAAATAAAGGGAACACTAAAATAACACATCCTAGATCTGAATGAATGAAATAATCTTATTAAATACTTTTTTCTTTACACAGCTCGCATTGTGGTGTGGGGGCTGTGCTTTGGCAAAGTGGGTGGGGTTATATCCTGCCTGTTTGGCCCTGTCCGGGGGTATCATCGGATGGGGCCACAGTGTCTTCTGATCCCTCCTGTCTCAGCCTCCAGTATTTATGCTGCAGTAGTTTATGTGTCGGGGGGCTAGGGTCAGTCTGTTACATCTGGAGTATTCTCTTGTCTTATCCGGTGTCCTGTGTGAATGTAAATATGCTCTCTCTAATTCTCTCTTTCTTTCTTTCTCTCGGAGGACCTGAGCCCTAGGACTACCTGGCATGATGACTCCTTGCTGTCCCCAGTCCACCTGGCCATGCTGCTGCTCCAGTTTCAACTGTTCTGCCTGCGGCTACGGAACCCTGACCTGTTCACCGGACGTGCTTGTTGCACCCTCGACAATTACTATGATTATTATTATTTGACCATGCTGGTCATTTACGAACATTTTAACATCTTGACCATGTTCTGTTATAATATCCACCCGGCACAGCCAGAAGAGGACTGGCCACCCCTCATAGCCTGGTTCCTCTCTAGGTTTCTTCCTAGGTTTTTGGCCTTTCTCAGGAGTTTTTCCTAGGGAGTTTTTCCCAGCCACCGTGCTTCTTTCACATGCATTGCTTGCTGTTTGGGGTTTTAGGCTGGGTTTCTGTACAGCACTTTGAGATTTCAGCTGATGTACGAAGGGCTATATAAATAAATTTGATTTGATTTGATTTGATTGATGTGCCATCCTGGATGAGCTGCACTACCTGATCCACTTGGGTGGGTTGTAGACTCTGTCTCATGCTACCACTAGAGTGAAAGCACCGCCAGCATTCAAAAGTGACCAAAACATTAGCCAGGAAGCATAGGAACTGAGAAGTGGTCTGTGGTTACCACCTGCAGAACCACTCCTTTATTGGGGGTGTCTTGCTAATTGCCTATAATTTCCACCTGTTGTCTATTCCATTTGCACAACAGCATGTGAAATGTATTGTCAATCAGTGTTGCTTCCTAAGTGGACAGTTTGATTTCACAGAAGTGTGATTGACTTGGAGTTACATTGTGCTGTTTAAGTGTTCCCTTTATTTTTTTGAGCAGTATATATATAAATATATATACAGTACCAGTCAAAAGTTTGGACACACCTACTCATTCAAGGGTTTTTCTTTATTTTTACTATTATAGTGAAGACATCAAAACATTGAAATAACACATATAGAATCAGGGAGTAACCAAAAAAAGTGTTAAACAAATCAAAAAATATTTTATATTTGAGATTCTTCAAAGTAGCCTCCCTTTGCCTTGATGGCAGCTTTGCACACTCTTGGCACACTCTTTTTGTTGTTGTTGTTGTTGAAATGGTGAGTACTGATGAGAGAAATCTGCATCTCACATCAAAATCAGATAAGCACAGAAATAGCAGCTTGGTTTATGTTTATCAGTGGCCACTTTCAGAGTAAGCTTTGCCTCTTTTTTAAAAGACAGAACATCCCCCTCAGATACACAGATAGAGAGGATGCAAAGGACAACAACATTGTGTTTTCCTCTGAAAGACCTGGTTACAGTGGTTCTGTTTGTCTTCTTTGATTGGTTGCAGGTGTGACTCTGGATGCACTTCCACCTGGGGTGTATTCACTAGAACCCTAATCCTAATTCTTACCCTGACCATAACCCTTACCTAACTTCACCCTAACCTTAACCCTTACCTTAACCGTTTAAAATCAAATCAAAATCAAATCAAATCAAATTGTATTTGTCACATACACATGGTTAGCAGATGTTAATGCGAGTGTAGCTAAATGCTTGTGCTTCTAGTTCCGACAATGCAGTAATATCTAACGAGTAATCTAACCTAACAATTTCAGAACAATTACCTTATACACACAAGTGTAAAGGAATGAATAAGAATATGTACATAAAAAATATATGAATGAGTGATGGTATAAAACGGCATAGGCAAGATGCAGTGGGCATAGGCAATTTGCAGTTTACATTATAACTTCAATAGGGTGACGTCAGAGTTGGGTCCACGTACAGACTTTTCTGTTTTCATTAGGAACCAAACGAAAGCCAACAGAAGCAAACAGAATCAAACAAGGAAACAAGGAGGGACCTACCTGAATTTGTCCAATAGAAACTCTTGTTTTCGTTGCAAAACGTTTTCCGTTTGGAGTAAACAGTTTCCATTGCAAAACGTTTTGCAACTGTTTTGTTGGCTTGCAACTGTTTGCTATGGTGTTCTTCTAAATGAAGTTTGCTCCTTGAGATAGTGGCAAACTTCAGTCACATTTGATAATCCTTTTCCAGTCTCTCTGCTTGTAAAGTGGTAATTGTATGTATTCTCAGTACAACTTGTAGTACAGAACACAGTGTGTATTTACTGATGTGTTTAATCAGGTTTTCTGGACATGACATTGGGATCGATTTTTGGTCCGGTTCTTTTCACAATTTACATCAACAATATTGGTTTATCTGTACAAAATAAATACAAATGAACCTGTATGCAGATGACACTGTGATGTATGCTAGTGCCCCCGCAGCTGACCAGGCTCTGTCAGAGCGTGAATCTGCCTTTATTACCTTACAGAAAGCCTTTGTTGAACTGAAATTGGTACTTAGTGCAGGTAAAACCAAGTATATGTTATTTTCCAAATCAAGTAAACATGTATCTGATGATTTATGCATGGGTACTTTGGATGGTGCCCTCATTGATCGCCCTGCTTATAAATATCTGGGCATCTGGATTGACGAAAAGCTATCTTTTAAAAAGCATGTTGATGAGTTAGTGAAGAAATTAATCATTAAAATAGGCTTCTTCTATAGTAACAGGTCCTGTCTTTTCTTAAATAGTAGGAAACAAATCATTTAGTCATTAATTCTGGTTATTATTATATGGCGATATCGTCTATATGAATGCTATATTGAAGCCATTTGAAGCCTTTTATTATAACGCATTGCGCTTTATTACGGCCGATAGGTTCAGTACACATAATTATGTTTTGTATCAGAAAGTAGGCTGGTCCTCCTTGAAGTCTCGTAGATCGATGCATTGCAGTATTCTTGTCTATAAAGCCCTCTTGCATAAACTTCCACCATATCTTACCTCATTGTTAACCTTCAGACATAAGTTACCAGACTCAGGGATGGAAAACCCTGGAGATCCTTTCAATCTCCACTGAGTTAGGTATATCTGCTTTTAGTTTTTTTGCGCCCCTCATATGGAATGATCTCCAAAAGTCCTTAAAGTTGGTGGAGTTGGTGCCTGTAGGTCAATTCCAGCTTGGTCTCATAGACCAGACATAACATAGTAAATGTACATCCGGGATACTCAAAATAGTATATGTTAAGTTTGGTATGGTTACATAAGACAATTGGTTACTTAAGCCAAAACCTAAAGTAGGGTGTGGTTGGGTGGGTGTATAACACAAATGTCTAGTTACCCAAAGGTTGTGAGTTCGAATCTCATCACGGACAACTTTAGCATTTTAGCTAATTAGCTACTTTTCAACTACTTACTACTCTTTAGCTACTTTGCAACTACTTAGCATGTTAGCTAACCCTTCCCCTTCCCCTAACCCTAACCCTTTTAGCTAATCCTTCCCCTAACCCTAACCTTAACCTTTTAGCTAACCCTAACCCTTTAACCTAACTCCTAAACTTTGCCCTAATGTCTAATATTTACGTACAGAATAACACAAAATGCTCTGAGACCAGGTTTCCAATTTAGGCAGATGTTAGAGGGCCTCTGCTTCAGCACAGGGACCGGTGCATCAAGTCACCAACAGGCTCCTGAACAGCTTCTATCCCCAAGCCATAAGACTGCTAAATAGCTAACAAAATGGCTACACGAACTGAGTTTTTTATTTGATTTTTTTCACCTTTATTTAACCAGGTAGGCCAGTTGAGAACAAGTTCTCATTTACAACTGCAGCCTGGCCAAGATAAAGCAAAGCAGTGCGACACACAATAGAGTTACACATGGGATTGTTGACCCTTGTATTTTATTCTCTATGCACACTCACAGGACTCTACACACTCATGCACACTGACACTCCAACACACACACAAAACACACTTAATTTGCTCACGTGCATGTTAACCACACACACACTTCATTTGCTCACACACGCACACACACTCACATACAAACATCATAAACGCTGCTGCTACTTTGTTTATCATATATCCTGATGTCTATTACTCCAGTATCCCTGCATATTGTAAATATGGGATTGGAACTGACCCTGTATATAGCTTACTTACTTATTGTGTTCTTCTTATTTCTTTGTATGTGTGTGTTTTTGTTCTGCCTTATGTTATTTTTAGTACTACATTGATTGTTACGTGCCTCCTAAGAGAGGTAGGTGCAAGAGTCAGGAGCAGGGGTGCAAGGATTTCCAGAAGCACAAACGTTTATTAGCACAAACGTTTACTGTGGCCCCATCCGATTGCTTCATCGGATGGGGCCACAGTGTCTTCTGATCCCTCCTGTCTCAGCCTCCAGTATTTATGCTGCAGTAGTTTATGTGTCGGGGGGCTAGGGTCAGTCTGTTACATCTGGAGTATTCTCTTGTCTTATCCGGTGTCCTGTGTGAATTTAAATATGCTCTCTCTAATTCTCTCTTTCTCTCTTTCTTTCTTTCTCTCGGAGGACCTGAGCCCTAGGACCATGCCTCGGGACTACCTGGCATGATGACTCCTTGCTGTCCCCAGTCCACCTGGCCATGCTGCTGCTCCAGTTTCAACTGTTCTGCCTGCGGCTACGGAACCCTGACCTGTTCACCAGACGTGCTTGTTGCACCCTCGACAACTACTCTGATTATTATTATTTGACCATGCTGGTCATTTATGAACATTTTAACATCTTGACCATGTTCTGTTATAATATCCACCCGGCACAGCCAGAAGAGGACTGGCCACCCCTCATAGCCTGGTTCCTCTCTAGGTTTCTTCCTAGGTTTTTGGCCTTTCTAGGGAGTTTTTCCTAGGGAGTTTTTCCTAGCCACCATGCTTCTTTCACATGCATTGCTTGCTGTTTGGGGTTTTAGGCTGGGTTTCTGTACAGCACTTTGAGATTTCAGCTGATATACGAAGGGCTATATAAATAAATTTGATTTGATTTGATTTTTTGATTTTGATGATTAGAACGTCCCAAACACGACAACAACAGGTGGGGAAACACACCCAACGAAGTCGCCACACACAGGGAAATAAACGTAGCACATGGAGGAGAAACCTCTACTCCTAAATAAACTACAACGGTACAACACGACCGTGAGGAAAAAAACCTGTGGCGCAAACACGCACCCCTAGCAGAGCAACAACAGCACATAATCCCGCACAAAGAATAGCAGGCAGAGGGAGTTAATAAACCCACCAAAATTAACTAATAGGACACAGGTGTAAAACAAAACAGACAGACACAAACTAAAAGGAAAAATGGACCGCCGAGCACCGCCCGACCGGGGAGAGGAGCCACCTTCGGTGGAAGTCGATTGATTACTGCATTGTTGGATTTAGAAAGGCATTTCACTGTACTTGTGCACGACAACTTGAAACTTTACTGAAGAATGTGTTTGTTTCATATGGTTGTTTTGCTTTTCATCTTTTGTCCCACTGGGCACACACTGGTTGAATCAACGTTGTTTCCCCGTCATTTCAAGGAAATTATGTTGAACCAACGTGGAATAGACGTTGAATTGACATCTGTGCCAGTGGGGTGTAATTGATGTGTTTATAGATATGTATAGTGTAATTGTTGTTTATTGATGTGTTCATACAGAGCTCATGTGCGAAAGAGACCGCGGTCTCAGCATGACTCCCTGCTTAAATGAAGGTTAAAAAACAACCTAAATAATAAATGGTGGCTGTGTCGAGTGGAGTGGACTTGAGACAGCTGAGGCAGCAGGGGTATGTATTGTGTTTAAAAGCTTACTGTTTTGTGGGGGGGAGATTGAGAGAGAGTGCAGTTTTATGCACGTAACACTTTAATCTGTTAGACCTTTGATATTGAATCCCTGTTGAATATTGTGTTTGCTGTGTTGCACTGAAAATCAGTTTGCTGAGCTTCAACTTAAAATTTGCTGTGTTTTGTTTCAGGCCTTTGTTAAACTGTAAATTACCTTTGGTGACATCCAAATTACGCCTGCCCAGTAACTGGCGTACTGTACCATATTTGTAATAAAATCTATATATTTTGTGATAGTCCTGTCTTCCATACCAGTATCCAGTTAAGGTCTTATTGACCCTGCCCTATCCTAGAACCTGTCTCACAGATCTAAGAATGGTAGGCATATAATGTCTGCTCCTTATTTTGTTTAACTTCTAGAGCATTCAATTGTGCTTTAAGTAGAAATGGCATTGATTGTCAGTAGGAAGTGACATTTATTGTGTTGGTATCTCATCAATTAATGATCAACAAATAGATCATTTTTATGTTGTACTTGTAATGAATGCATGTGCAATTGCTTCTTAAGCACAAATGTGATGCCCCATTGTCCTTTCATTCATAGGCCAACTTGTTTCATGACTCATTTCTACAACAAGCCTTACTTACCCTAGTATAATTACATTTGCTATTCCTCTAGTCAGCCACACAGTTTTACTGGGAAACTTCCTGCAACTTATCATCCTAAAATGTTGTTATAGTGTCTCAAAATGTCTAGACTTTAGCCTAACCTTGGTGAAAACGTTCCTCTGAATTAATACAATGCATAATATGTCCCTCTAACTTAGATGGCAGACGAGCAATGCCTGTGCCGTGCAAACGGCCTCGAGAAGCCGTGAAAAACTACAAAAGGGGTTATTATTTGTCATTTTATAAAGTACAGTGAACAAACCTCTGCTACTGCTCTTGAATGCAGCCCTTTGCTTGTTGCTTAGCAACCATGTGACACGGGTAGTTTACGCAGCCATTCAAGACGGAATAGAATCATACGGGGCATTACAACTACTTTTTTGTAACTTTCTGGTCATAAAATAAAGTTTGTTGAAAATTTCACCGGATATATTGTTTCCAGATAACGTATCGGTGGTAGTTACAGTAGCGCCGGAATCAGGATGTTATAATTTTAAAAGAACGAAGGCCTATCCATTCTGGGAACAAGTAAGTTGATAGCCAACTCGCTCACGCTTCGACTTTCTCCATGGCATAACATAAGACATGACACACAGCTAGCCTGCTTTTTGCCATTAGTTTGCACAGTGGCAAGATGTAAAGGTAGCAAATAAGTGATTTAATTTCACCAACATTGATCTAACTAACAATAATTTGTTTTTTGCACAGTATTGTGGAGATTGCATATTGCGACAATGCCTGAAGTTGAACCACTCAGATTTCCATCAAGGGAGGACGGGCCAAGTTTACAAGGTTTGAATGAAATTTTGCACAAATACTAACCCCCTCACACACCTAAACACTTGAAAGACAATTGAAACAGAACAGAGATACAGGTGGTAGCATTGTTATACAATGGGGATACTGTCTGTCATCACACATTGTCTTGCTTCTAAAGAGACACTTGAGACAGATTGCCACAACAGCAGGTAATGTACTCTCACATTACAGTCCATGACAAAAGGTGAAAGTCGCCAACTTGCTTAATCATATTTCGTATGAGCGCTCCAGCTGCAGCATCATCTTACATAGAGTAGGCTATGTTGTGCCTTGAAAGCACTGGCCTAAAGTGTATGTTAGCCTGGGTAGGATATCTGTTTCAATATTGTGCATTTAGGCCAGGAGCCATACTGCAGCCAGATGGCACCCTTCCACCACTAAGCCTATATTGCCCTTGAGTCTGCCACAGGAGCCTCAAATTAGGCTTCCCTGGCCCTTGGCCTATTCACTGATGCTTACAATATAGTGATTGGTTATATGGACATTTATGGGTGATAGTGAAAATGACATAAGATCATTGTCGTATTGTCATAACACTGTGTACAGTAAGTCTCTTTCACACAAAGTGGAATACGTGTCCGATATACTATATCTTTGTGTCGGATTTTAAGGGATACAAATGTCATATTAATTATTCCTTATGTTATACTGTCATACTGTTGTTTGTATGTATCATATTTATGGAAAGCAGTTATGTGTTTTTGGCTTTTCATCAAGCCAACCCAAAATTATCATGAATCGGGGCATAGGTCTAACACTTAATTTTGATTTACGGCTGGTCATTTCTGATATCTTTTAAGATCAGGTAGATCTTCAAGCAGTGTGCCCCAGCAGACGTCGCAGTTGTGCCCTGGTTAACACCCCCTCACCGTGCGTCAACAAAGCTGTTTGCCATATTCAGGAGCTGAAGAGGAAAGTGGAGAACTGGTGTCAACAGGTAAGATTCTGATGTCAAAGTGTGATCATGCAAAAAAGCTTTTTGAGTTAATTATTATGGGCCAAAAATATGAAAAAATAAATAAATACATTTCTGTCATTTGTCTGCCTGTCTCTACCAGTCAGGAAATGTTCAGCATCAGATGTCTCATGAAGAACAGCAAAAAAGAAAAACTTTTAGGTAAGATGTATCTTTTTGTCCTATGTTATTTCCTATGTGTCACCTCCAACCCTTACACACACACAAACACACACACACACACACACACACACACACACACACACACACACACACACACACACACACACACACACACACACACACACACACACACACACACACACAATCTTGTTTAACTAACCTTATGGGGACAAACAATTGATTCCCATTCAAAGTCCTATTTTCCCTAACCCCAAAATCTAACCTTAACCCTAACTCCTAACCCTAACCTTTAACCCCTAACCCTAATTCTAACCCCTGCACTAATTCTAACCTAAATGCCCTAGAAATAGCCTTTTTCCTTGTGGGGACCAAAAAAATGTACCCTGTTGGTCACATTTTTGTTAGTTTACTTTTCTTGTGGGGTATAGTTTAACACGTCCACAACCACCCATAAACAAACCATTGACTCACACACAAATATACACACACACCCACACACACACAGTCAACGCTGGTGTTCTATTATATACTATTGTCAACTGCGTGACCAAGACACGATATTTGTAAGTACAGACATACTGGACATAGCACATTCATGATCTATACTGATCTATGCATACAACCTCTTCTATTACTTGCTATTTTTGACTTGACTCTTATTATTGATATTTATTATTGATTATTGTACTGCAATGTTGGGGGAGTTAGCACACAAGCATTTCACTGCACCTTTCAAACCTTCTTTAAACTGTGTACCTGATGAATACAATTTGATTCCATTTTTTTTATTAGTCATAATTTAAAGCTTTACATTTACAGAAATGAATGTTCCTATTTCTTCAGGTATGTGAAGAAATGTGTTCCATGTTTTCCAGATTGAATTCCAGTGATTCTGTGTCTTCAATGATACCTACAGAGTTATACATCGAAGGCATTGGACTAAGTGCAAGAGGTGAAAGAGGTGAATATTATTATTATAATTTTTTTTTTCTCAAATGAGAGGGATACAGTGCACAGCCTTGTGTCACATGATGAAGTCCATGAACACAACATAATGTGTCTAGGAACAAAAATGTAGTGTAATGGCATCTATAACATGCGCACTATTTTGAATCAACCATATACAGAACAGCCCCTTTTGTTTACAGATGCTTTCTGTACTTTGAGTCCACTTGTAGTTTATTTTATTTTAGCTTAGGTCATCTGACAATTACCAATATTTTTCAATAGATAAGGCTACTGGTATACTATACGAGCATCTCTCTTCCTTCATACAGAGGGTGACCTGTTGTCTCCGCTGCGTAAGGAAACCACGGACATCCTGGTAGAAGTAGTGTATCTGATTGAACGTCTGGAAGCTGATCGCCAGGATGCAGAGGAGGCTCTACAGTCGGAGAAGAAGAGAAGGAGAACTTTAGGGAGGAAAATGTATAGTATTTCACTGTGGAAGCAGCAGGAGTTCCCTGTAGCTGTCCAGAAAGGTCAGTCAGTGGCATAAAGACAAAGATCCCTTGTTATTATCACTCTTATTAGGAGTATTATTCTATAACACTTGTTGTTGAAGACAAAATAAACTGTAATCTAGTAGGTTTGGTAAGTTCTTTATATATTGCTTACAGTGCAACTTTACTTGAAACCTGGATATGTGCTGTTTCTCTCCAGAGCATGAGGCCTGTACCAGAGACATCAGTGAATTGAAATGGCATCTGAAATTGAGAAGAGATAAACTTCACCAAGTGACAGATAGAATGATCAAGACAGAGGTTCTGAATCAGCGGTTAAATGAGGACATTGATTTCATCAAGAAAAATGGGCCTCTTGTGAAGGAAAAACTGCAGCTGGAGAGCGATTTCATGATCCAAATTAATACGGCTCAACATAAGGTACTGTTCACAATGAATTTTGTTCAAGTTTTTTTTCTACACTGTTATTGTCACATATATATTGCATATAATATATTGCATATATTTATATCTTTTTTTATTTTAGGCCCTTGAGACATTTTCGAAGACCTTCAGTGACCTGAAGAGTTGTCAAGAAGAGATGGGAAAGGAAGAACTGAAAGCAGATGAGGATAGAGGTTTGATGTTCAATAAGCTTAAGGGCATCAGGAATCTGCTAAATGACAGACTGTGAGTACAGTATACAGCATATTAAATAGTATTACAGTGTCACGCCTGCTCCCACTCCCCCTCTCTGGCACTCAAGGGCGCCAGGCAGCCCATCATTACGCACACCTATCACCATCATTACGCACATCAGCGCTTCATTGGACTCACCTGGACTCCTTACTTTGTTGATTGCTTCCTCTATATCTACAGTTGAAGTCGTAAGTTTACATACACCTTAGCCAAATACATTTAAACTCAGTTTTTCACAATTCCTGACATTTAATCCTAGTACAAATTCCCTGTCTTAGGTCAGTTAGATCACCACTTTATTTTAAGAATGTGAAATGTCAGAATAATAGTAGAGAGAATGATTTATTTCAGCATTTATTTTTTTCATCAGATTCCCAAGTTTACATACACTCAATTAGTATTTGGTAGCATTGCCTTTAAATTGTTTATCTTGGGTCAAACGTTTTGGGTAGCCTTCCACAAGTTTCCCACAATAAGTTGGGTGAATTTTGGCCCATTCCACCTGACAGAGCTGGTGTAACTGAGTCAGGTTTGTAGGCCTCCTTGCTCGCACACGCTTTTTCAGTTTTGCCAACAAAACGTCTTACATCAGCTGATATCTCAAAGTGCTGTACAGAAACCCAGCCTAAAACCCCAAACAGCAAGCAATGCAGGTGTAGAAGCACGGTGGCTAGGAAAAACTCCCTAGAAAGGCCAAAACCTAGGAAGAAACCTAGAGAGAAACCAGGCTATGAGGGGTGGCCAGTCCTCTTCTGGCTGTGCCGGGTGGAGATTATAACAGAACATGGACAAGATGTTTAAATGTTCATAGATGACCAGCAGGGTCAAATAATAATAATCACAGTGGTTGTTGAGGGTGCAACAAGTCAGCACCTCAAGAGTAAATGTCAGTTGGCTTTTCATAGCCGATCATTGAGATCAACAGATTTTCTATAGGATTGAGGTCAGGGCTTTGTGATGGCCACTCCAATAGCTTGACTTTGTTGTCCTTAAGCCATTTTCCCACAACTTTGGAAGTATGCTTGGGGTCATTGTCCAGTTGGAAGACCCATTTGCGACCGAGCTTTAACTTCCTGACTGATGTCTTGAGATGTTGCTTCAATATATCCACATAATTTTCCTTCCTCATGATACCATCTATTTTGTGAAGTGCACCAGTCCCTCCTGCAGCAAAACACCCCCACAACATGATGCTGCCACCCCCGTGCTTCACGGTTGAGATGGTGTTCTTTGGCTTGCAAGCGTCCCCCTTTTTCCTCCAAACATAACTATGATCATTATGGCCAAACAGTTCTATTTTTGTTTCATCAGACCAGAGGACATTTCTCCAAAAAGACTTTTGGAGCAGTGGCTTCTTCCTTGCTGAGCGGCCTTTCAGGTTATGTCGATAGAGTACTCGTTTTACTGTGGATATAGATACTTTCGTACCTGTTTCCTCCAGCATCTTCACAAGGTCCTTTGCTGTTGTTCTGGGATTGATTTGCACTTTTCGCACCAAAGTACATTCATCTCTAGGAAACAGAACGTGTCTCCTTCCTGAGCGGTATGACTGCTACGTGGTCCCATGGTGTTTATAGTTGCGTACTATTGTTTGTATAGATGAACGTGGTACCTTCTGGCGTTTGGAAATTGCTCCCAAGGATGAACCAGACTTGTGGAGGTCTACAATTTGCTTTCTGAAGTTTGGGCTGATTACTATTGATGTTCCCATGATGTCAAACAAAGAAGCACTGAGTTTGAAGGTAGGCCTTCAAATACATCCACAGGTACACCTCCAATTCACTCAAATTATGTCAATTAGCCTATCAGAAGCTTCTAAAGCCATAACATCATTTTCTGGAATTTTCCAAGCTGTAACTTCCGGTGAAACTGGAGGGCACACACTTCAAATAAATAATCATAAAAATTATGGATATTAAACATTTAGGTACATTTAAGTGTCTTATATCGGTTGAAAGCTTAAATTCTTGTTAATCTAACTGCACTATCCAATTTACAGTAGCTATTACAGAGAAAACATGCCATGCGATTGTTTGTGGATGGCGCCCCACATCAAAATATTTTTCCACTGGCACAGGTTTCATAAATTCACAAATAGCGATTAAATATTCACTTACTTTTTGAAAATCTTCCTCTGATTTGTCATCCAAAGGGTCCCGGCTATAACATGTAGTATCGTTTTGTTAGATAAAATTCTTCTTTATATCACAAAAAGGCAGTTTAAACTTTGTTTCAACAAGTCAAAGTACGTTTCTATTTACTCCTCAGGTACACTAAAATGTAATAAAACTATAATATTTCTACGGAAAGAAGTATGTTCAATAGGAAACCGATTTTAGCAGGTGCGTCCTGTCTTCATGGCACGCCCAAACACAAATTTCCAAGACTGTGTCCCTGTCCTAAAACTGATATTTCTTATTCGTTTTTGAAGTTACAAGCCTGAAACCTTGAACATAGACTGCTGACACCCTGTGGAAGCCATAGGAATTGTATCCAAGGAGCTAATTGTCAGTATGACCTTATACTTGCCTTTGTAAGAGGATGGTCTCTCAAAAAACAAAAATTCTCATTGCTTTTTCTTTGGATTTTCTCCTACCATATCTATTGTGTTATATTCTCCTACATTATTTTAACATTTCTACAAACTTCAAAGTGTTTTCTTTCCAATGGTACCAATTATATGCATATCCTGGCTTCAGGGCCTGAGCATCAGGCAGTTTACTATGGGCACGTCATTCAGGTATAAATTGAGAAAAAAGGGGCCTAGCCCTAATTAAAGACACAGTCAACTTAGTGTATGTAAACTTCTGACCCACTGGAATTGTGATAAAGTGAATTATAAGTGAAAAAATCTGTCTGTAAACAATTGTTGGAAAAATTACTTGTGTCATGCACAAAGTATATGTCCTAACCGACTTGGCAAAACTATAGTTTGTTAACAAGACATTTGTGGAGTGGTTGAAAAACAAGTTTTAATGACTCCAACATAAGTGTAAGTAAACTTCCGACTTCAACTGTGTCTCTTCCTCAGTTTGATCCCTGTGTTAGCATTAATGTCGTTATGTTTCACCTGTCCAGACGCTGTTCGTGTTTTGTTTCATGTCCGTTATTTATTAAATGTTCACTCCCTGTACCTTCTTCTCATCTCCCAGCGTCTGTCCTCACATAAAGTATCTGATAGTTTCCAAAGTTTTTTTTGGTAAAGGTTAGAAGGAACCAAAGGAATAATTGTCCAAGTAATCTGTCCTGTTAAATCTCAAATATCTCTGTAATCACGTGGTAACTTAACCTGACAGTGTTGTTATAAAGTACTAACAACTGTTGCGCCATGCTTGCAGTTTGCGCAATTAGACATACATGCAAAGTTTATTCATAATTTCACTTCAAAAGATGATTGTATTATTTTGTCCAGAACTGAGTTCCAGCAGCTGATAGATTATTGGGATGGCTACTGCATTACATTGAAGGAGACAGAGGAGAGGGTGGCTTTGAAGGAGGAGGAGTGGGGAGACATGTCACAACTTATCCCTGTGCTAGAGGTGCAGGAGGCTGCAGTCAATGATCTGGTGAGTACTGTACTGTGCTAACTGTGTACTGTATGTTACGTCAGCACATGTGAGCCAGTCTGTAACTTAAATGATTTTCATCACTGTGAACAACTGCATTTATCATAATTTAATGAATGAACGAATGAATGAGGAATTTTACTTAAGGATTATGCTGAAACATGCACCAATGTTCCTTCCAAATTGAGAATACAATGTCTAGTTATTCTTTGGCCACAGGTTGTGGAGTTGAACATATTTATTGAAGTTGAAGGTAGAAAAATTGCACAATTAAAGGAAGAGATTTCAGAGCTGCAGAAAGAAGTCCATGCAACTGTAAGTGATCTCATGATAGGTATTGTTGATGTTGAATATTTCTCACAATACTTTATTTATTGCATACGACTTATTGCATATTTATTGCTTCCTAACGTTGCATCCGGGGCTTATTCCAGAGACTTGCAGGTGAAGCAGCGGTCTCTCACTCCGAGGAGGTGTTCTGTAAGAAACATCAGGACATCTTGGCTCTCCACGAGGAAAACAAAGAGTATGATCTAGAGACTGAGGACTACAGTAACATGATCTATGAGAGGTACTGTATGTCATTTGTGTGTGTGTGTGTGCATACTTACGTAGCTGTGTGTGTGTGTGTGCATACTTACGTACGTCTGTGTGTGTCCATCAGTGAGCAGGCAGTGAAGCAGCTTCAGAAGGAGAGGAAGCGCATGCTACAGAAGATCAGTGTGAACGAGGAACAGAGAGAAGAGGCCAAGGAGGAGTTGTCCCAGGTGGCAGCAATGCACGCTAATACCAAGGTCAACCTGGAGGAGCTGGAGCAGCAGACCTTCATGGAGGAGCAGAGGATGAGGGTCCGTGTGGAAAGGGACATGCACTTAACTCGTCATCCATACACTCTTACCTGTAGTATGATCAAGGCTACAGATGTAAGATCTTAATTTGCAATGCAGGACATTTAAAACTTGTGGTGTATTTGAGGTTTAAAAAGGCTTGTGAGGTTTGTAATTTCCACTTTGAGATTTCAGACTTGATTTTCCTTATGAACATTTTTTCAAGCACTAAAAAATGTCCATGAATTATAATCCACATAATAATTTACATTTCTTGTTGCTGTAGGATTAATTTCCTGCTGTAGCAAACTGGCTCAAATTAAGATCTTACATCTGTAGAGATCCATGCACTCTTACCTGTAGTACCATGCACATAACTAGAGATCCATTTTATCAGAATTTATGACGGTAAGTTAGAGAGACACTCATTTATAAATGAATCCTACATAAAGAGAAGGTTGCATCTCCTCATTGACACAAGTGTCTGATGTTTAGATTTAAATTCCGTTAGATATTGTCAATCACATAATCTGCATTAGTTGTCAGTGAGAGAAGCACATGCTTTTAGAGATTCATCCATGCTTGGAGTCTCTATCAAGGTGGGTTTGTGAAAAGAGCCCTTGCAGATAGACATTCAGATATGCACTAGTAGATTCATGTACCATGATGAAGTGGGCTTCTTTACTAGTGTTACTGATGCAACACATACATATATCTCCTCAGAAAGTGATTGAGAATCTGAAGAAAGACATGATGAGCGAGATGAAAGCCAAAGCCATTCTGAAGGTAAATCTCTTCTGTCTGTCTTCTGTAGAGTTTCGACTTTCACGGTTGGTTCTGTCAAGCATCTTTATACAGTCAGCTGTGTTCTAAAACCAGCCATCTCGTAAGACTGATCTTGGAAGGTGATATGATTCCTTGTGTACAACAGTTTTGTTACGTTTTTAAACTGTATTTCAGGATACATTAACAACATTTAAAGCAGAATTACACCAGGAGCAAACCAACACAGAAAACGCCAGATGGGAACTTCATAAGGAATTTGAAGAGGTGTCATCAGCAACAAAACAACTGGAAATTGAAATGGAAAAACTGAGAAAGATTTACAATGATAAATCTGAGGTAATCTAACATTTTATGTTCAGTTTACTGTATTACAAACGTTTTAGTGAGATATGTTGAGTGTTTTAAATTCAATTGATTATTAATTTCTCTGTTTCAGAAAATTGAACGTTTAAGGGAGAAACTCTGTGATATTCTAAACGAACACAAAAACACTACAAATTGTCTGAAAAAGGAAAGGAAGCTGAAACTTGACCATCTAAATACAGTCAAGGTAAGATAAAGCAAGGATTTACACAAAGTCACCATATTTAAAAAATGGTGAGAAATGTAATAGATATTAGAACAACACATTTCATAATATAATGTATTACACCTAATACACACGCATGATTTACAAGTGATAGTGTAATGTATTTGAAATCACAAGGTGGGTGGTGGGACTTAATAAAAGTTCTTGATGTTGAAATCAAGCTGCCAAGTTTCATTGTGGCGCATGGTTCATTCATTTCAATCTTGTTTATCGTTGACAGGAATTACACCAAGATGTTACCAAGAGGTTTGACCACGCCTTGAGCAGAATCACAGTCCTCACTGCTAAGTCCAAAGAGTACAGAACAGAGTCTGACAGGATGGAGGAAACAGCAGCCACGATGCCAGATGTCATTGAGGAACTACAGTAAGAATCTGTCCTCTCCTCAGAACCACCCTCTGCTCTGCCAATATAATATAATAGGCCTTCTACCCTATCTAGATTATTTAGAATGTATTATCATTGTAAGCCTGCTGCACCAGAGACCCTGGAAAGCTTGAATGTATTAGTTTGATTCATGCTGTGCTCAGAGCATGAAGCGTCACCATTAACTTTGAAGCCTTGGCTTTTCCATCATTGATATTAGCACAGGAATCAGCTTGGTATTATTCCAAATCAATTGATTGTCGTTCACCTGTATTTATCAGGTCCGTCTTTGACGCCGTAGAGTTCAAAAAGCAAACAGCTACGTTGATCATGAACACCTTAGAACGTGATATCACCAACTGTCAACAACGGATGGAGCAAGCAGTGCAAACTCACACTTCTCTATTCACAACCAGACAGCAAAAAATGGAGGAAACCAAGGTAAACACTGGGTAATTTGGTTAATACAAGGTGGTTTGGTTTATGTTGTACTCACTGTATTTGATGTTAGTGTTACTGGTATTCCTCATACAGCTAATCTTACTGGAATTGAGACCATTTAGGTAGGCTAAAAACAGGTAGGCTAAAAATATTTGTTAGTTTTCAAACATGCCCATTGGCAATTGTCTTCAAAGTGGTATATTGGTAACAAACACGAGAGAAAGTCTGAAAGGGTCCTCAGCTTATTGTGTAGTTATTTGTGGATTAGTGTCACTGGAATTACTCGCTACAATCCGTTGTGAGAAGACCACAACAGCGTCCTAAGCAATTAGAATTACAAGCCAAGGTCAATCGTGTTGTGTTTTTTAAAGTAGTGACAACTAACTGTTAGAAAGTATTTTTCCAAACTGATAACCGACTGAGCACAGACGTCAATGCAACATGTATCCCACGTTGGTTCAATGTAATTTCATTGAAATGATGTGAAAACAACGTTGATTCACCCAGTTTGTGCCCAGTGGGAAGGCCTCTCCTGTATTGGTGAATCTTCCTTGGTTGGACATTTGCTGTATTCAGTTACCTATATGTTTAATAATCATATTAATTTAAACACAAGCCTATTCTTCCCAACCTCACACCATTGACAACACAGTGATAAAACACATTTTTACCAATGTAATATTTTTTGTATTCACCTCAAAAAGGAGTGTAAAAAGTGTCTGTGGTGTACATTATTTTATATTTAAGCTTTGTTTTAAAGTGGCAATCAGCAATTGAAAGAATAACCAGGGGTGTCCCCGCTCCTGTTTCGGTAAAAAGGTGAGAGATGGGACTGGAGAAATGTGACCACTCTGAAATTCATAGACAGAGCTATGGATGCAAGGAGTGACCATCAATGATATTATCATTATAGTTTTAACCATGTTTAGAGGCTATAGAGTTTGTTTACATTTACTTTGTTTACAAACATTGCAGTAAAACAAGCTTATATTTTGGGTTCTGATGGAGTAAGACAGTTGAATTAAGCTCATGAGGCATTTCTAAGTTATATTCTTCAAGAAACTTATAGGTATATATCATTAATTTACGAGTCCAAAAATGGATATAGCAACTGCAGATTGCCCCTTTAATGGGAGAGCCCAATTTATTGTAAGGTTTTCATCTGCAGCATGCAGGATTATCAGCCCAGCCACCGCCTCGTGGCTGATGGGAGTCTCACATGGCTTATCTAATGTGAAATCGCCATGTGGTATAGAGTTTCATTAAACGGTGATCAAGAATGCATTAGTTCAAAACAAGAAAAGGCAATGGAGCTAGGCCGCCATGCATCCACGAGTGCAGCAACTTTAAAGAAGTTGTTGGCGTGAGACAATTTAAGAATTAGGAAGTCTTCCTCATAGACACAAGTCCCATTAGCCTGATAAAAGGCAATCATGCAAAAATAGCTTTAGCCTTTTTCACTTGAAAAAAATGTAATGGAAACAACAATAGGCCTATCGCCCCTCTCACCAAATAAAAAGATCAAGACTTAGAGCGAGTGTTAAGTTATAAGGAAATTGGTTAATTTGATCATTATGTTCATTAGGTCCTATATAACTACTGATGTACACAGTTTCTATTCATATACTATCCATACTTTCTATACGCGTTCTGAAATGTATTAACTTCTTTCTTTTTACTTTTTGGATTATGTGCGTATTGCTAGGTATTATTACTGCACTGTTGGAGCTAGAAACACAAGCTGCAAATCGCACCTGCAATAACATCTGCAAATTTGTGTACGAGACCAATACACTTCGATTTGATTTGAATATAAAGCACACACATAATGTCCACATTAGCATAACATAATAAGCACACTAAGCATTTGGAACCCGCCGTGCGTGACTCAGAGAACGAATAAACACAGTAATGACTGGACACATTGAGATATAAAATTACACAGGAGAAAGATGCTGACCTCATATTATCATTGGAAGGCCCCAGAGGTCACCATGGATGTTGACTGTTGGGATGTTAATTGTCAGGTAGAGCACATTAGTATTGCTAACAGCTCAGAGGAGGCTTGTGTTTGTGTGTGGGGAGTCACTAAGGGGACTTTTCTGACCTGCATCCCATTGACAGCCCAACTAGCCAAAATCTATAACTAACCCTTACCATAACACTAACCTTAACAAAACCCTTAACCCTAATCTTAACCTAATTCTCACCAAAACACTGTTGATTGTCCACAAACAGTTCCATTCAACTCATGAAGTCGCCCCATACACTGAGTCAATTGAAATTAAATGAATCAAAATCAGCTGGAGTCCAGTTATTCAGCACGTACAGTGCCTTCAGAAAGTATTCACTTTTCCCACATTTTGTTGTGTGACAGCCTGAATTTAAAATAGATTTAATTTAGATTTTGTGGCCTACACCCAATACCGCATAATGTCAATGTGGAATTATGGTTTTCAATATTGTTACAAATTAATTAAAATGAAAAGCTGAAATGTCTTGAGTCAATAATATTCAACACCTTTCTTATGGCAAGCCTAAATAAGTTCAGGAGTAAAAATGTGCTTAACAAGTCACATAATAAGTTGCATGGACTCACTCTGTTTACAATAATAGTGTTTAACATTATTTTTGAATTACTACCTCATCTCTGTACCCCACACATACAATTAAGTGTAAGGACAGACGCTGGGAGACTAGAAGCAAGTACAAGGAGTGAACATTTAATAAATAACCGACATGAAACAGAACACGGACAGCGTCTGGACAGGGGAAACAAAACGACATTAATGCTGACACAGGGATCATACTGAGGAACAGACAGATATAGAGGGGGCAATCAACAAAGTGAAGGAGTCCAGGTGAGCCCAATGAAGTGCTGATGTGCGTAATGATGATGACAGGTGTGCGTAATGATGGGCAGCCTGGTGCCTTCGAGCGCCAGAGAGGGGGAGCGGGAGCAGGCGTGACAGTAAGGTCCCTCAGTCGAGCAGTGAATTTCGAACACAGATTCAACCATAAAGACCAGGGAGGTTTTCCAATGCCTCGCAAAGAAAGGCACCTATTGGTAGATGTGTAAAAATAAAAAAAAGCAGACATTGAATATTGCTTTGAGCATGATGAAGTTATTCATTTCACTTTAGATGGTGTATCAATACACCCAGTCAGTACAAAGATACAGGCGTCCTTCCTAACTTAGTTGCCGGAGAGGAAGGAAACCGCTTAGGGATTTCACCATGAGGCCAATGGTGACTATAAAACAGTTACAGAGTTTAACGGCTGTGATAGGAGAAAACTGAGGATGGATCAACAACATTTTATTTACTCCACAATACTAACCTAATTAACAGAGTGAAAAGAAGGAAGCCTGTGCAGAATACAAATATTCCAGAACATGCACTCTGTTTACAACAAGAAACTAAAGTAATACTGCAAAAATGTGGCAAAGCAATTCACGTTTTGTCCTAACTAAAACGTGTTATGTTTGGGGCAAATTCAATACAACACATTACTGAGGACCACTCTCCATGTTTTCAAGCATAGTGGTGGCTGCATCATGTCATCGATATGCTTGTAATCAAGGACTGAGGAGTTTTTCAGGATTAAAAAAAATACAGAATGGAGCTAAGCACAGGCAAAATCTAAGAGGAAACCCTGGTTCAGTCTGCTTTCCACCAGACACAGCAGGACATTAACCTACAACACAAGGCCAAATCTACACTGGAGTTGCTTACCAAAAAATATATACAGTGTATATGGGGGATTGGAAATTATGCAGACAATTACATTGATAGAATCCACAATCTATCTGCAATTTTGAAATTTTATAGCCGTGTTACAGTTTTGACATAAATCTGCTTTGACATCTATTGTCACACTCTGATCTGTTTCACCTGTCCTTGTGCTTGTCTCCACCCCCCTCCAGGTGTCGCCCATCTACCCCATTATCCCCTGTGTATTTATACCTGTGTTTTCTGTCTGTCTGTGCCAGTTCGTCTTGTTTGCCAAGTCAACCAGCGTTTTTCTACTAGCTCCTGTTTTTTTTCCCAGTCTTTGTTTTTCTCATCCTCCTGGTTCTGACCTTTGCCTGTCCTGACTCTGAGCCCACCTGCCTGACCATTCTGCTTGCCCCTGACCTAGAGCATGCCTGCCACTCTGTACCGTTTTGGACTCTGACCTGGTTATGAACTCTTGCCTGTCCCCGACCTGCCTTTTGCCTACCTCTTGGACTATAATAAATATCAGAACTCAAACCATCTGCCTCTTGTGTCTGCATCTGGGTCTCGCCTTGTGTCGTTATATTTATGCCATGACTCTAGCAATGATCAACAACCAATTTGACAGAACTTTAAGAATTTTGAAATAATAATAATGTGCAAAGCTGTTAGAGACTTATCCAGAAATACTCACAGCTATAATCAGTGCCAAAAGTGATTCTAACATATATTGACTCTGGTGTGAATACTCTAAATGAGATATTTCTGTATTTATTATTCAATAAATTAGCTAAAATTCTAAAAACATGTTTTCACTTTGTCATTATGTGGTATTGTGTGCAGATGGATGAGAATTCTTTATTTATTTAATCAATTTTGAATTCAGGCTGTAACACGACAAAATGTGGAATGAGTCAATGGGTATGAATATTTTCGGAAGGCACTGTAAATGTCTGTCATGATCTCCAAACCCAAACGTTTCCAAAGCGTTTCCACCATCAACATAGTGTCTTCCTTCATTAATGTAATCAAGCAGCTAGCTGGCGTTCTGTGTAGTTGTCACCGTGGATAAAGTAAACAACGCAACCAAACTACAGACTCCATAAGTTTCTTATGGGCAATGAAGTGTAATTCATTCCATTTACACTTCAGATAACAGCAGCCATCAGATGGGCTTAGTCAGTAGTGCTGCATGCCTTGCCTGCTGTAATTAAAACTGGAATCAATAGAAAGCATTTGTCATGTTTACAGCCCCCCCCCCTCTTTCTGCTGGGTTAAACTCATCACCTTAGTGCTGCTGCTGTTGTGTTTTACTGCAGACACACTTCATTATGTTCCTTCGTTCTGCAGGTACAGCACAGTACAGTCGAGACCACCAGGATACAGCAGCACAATGGATACAGCAGCACAGTGATCAAATACTCTGGGAATGAATGGGGTTGTGACTTGAGAAGAGGGCAGGCAGAGAGAGAGAGTTACCCAGTCATTGTTATTTATTTGATTTCCAGAATAGTGTCCAGTCAGTGTTTGTCTGTATTTGTCCCTGTGTGCCCTAGATTGTAAGACTCACACATCCAGTAGTATGCACACACAAGCACACACATATAGTCTCACACACGTGTACTTGTTCCCCCTACTAAATAACCTATGACAAAATATGTTCTTGGAAATTCATTTTAAGCCTGTCATAATTCTGAGTATACAGTATGCCCTAAATACATACTGTACATCTATGGATTCACTCCCAGGCCTATTGGTTCATGAGAATGTTTATCTCTCCTTTCTATAGCCGTAGCCTGGGACAGTGATCCACAGTAGCTGACATTCAACATGTACTGTATACAGTGCAGTATAACTGCTGCTTCAGCATGTATTGTTCCTTGGTAGGACTGTAGCAGCTCTTCTCCACTAGGGGTTGATGGACCCAACCACCATGATGGACCTCCTCAGTCATACTGTGCTGCAACCTGCCATGTCTCCTCAATATTTTCTGACAGTGGACCACACTCATAAGTCCTGTCAAGTGCTTAAAATTGTCAGGACACCTTGTTATCAATATATATGAAATCGTGTAACTGAACGTGTGTTTGTATGTGTATGTGTTGTAGTCCGACCTAAAGGTAGCCCTAAGAGAGAACGTTGAGTTGGCCCACGAGTACAGAGCCCTTCAGAAAGTCCTGATGATCACCAAGCAGGGGGCTGTAGGGGTGTTTGACGAGAGGAATCGAGCAGAGGCATCTTTTTATGATCACAAACAGGTAGGCTCTCTACTGAACATGTCTACTTCCTAATGTTATACAATTATAGAGCTTTACATATTGAATCATAATCCCTATCATTGAATCATACATTTAAATCATTATATGATATTATGTTAAATTATATTTGATTGGAATGTTTCTTAGCATGGTCAGTAATTTTCAGATTGTTTTAGTTGGGTAACCAATGAGGAGATGACTGCAGTAATCTGATCTTGATGAGATAACCTTAGTGTAGGAGGATGATGGATGTGATATAGTAGTATTTCTTCCCAGGGGGAGATTAGAGAGAGGATAGGTGGATGTAATTCATGCAAACGCATAAAGACTAAGCTCACTATACAGGTGTTCCAAGGTGACATGTTTCATTATGTTTGCTTCTGTTCACTAGGTGTCCAATGGGCTAGGTTGGCCAATGGGCTAGGTTGGCCAATTGGCTAGGTGTCCAATGGGCTAGGTGTCCAATGGGCTAGCAGGCACAGGTCAATAATAGAAAAAGAGAATACACTCTCAATGCTAATACTCCCAAAGGTCTTAAATGAAAACTACAGAACAACGTATACTCCTAAAGGTGTTGAATAGTTGTGAGAGAGGCTACAGAAAACAACATTTAAACCGTTTCAGTTTTTATGGTCCAGGACGCAATTTAACTTTGATCTTAAAAGGAATTGCAGATGAAGACGATATTCAATAGCCTAAACAGGAAATAAAACATGCACTGCTTCAGGCAATAAGCAATAGACATGATTTGTTTCTCCAAAATGACTAATACCTTTACTTGAGCAATTCCTCATCTGACTGAATGAATGTTATCAAGTGAAAAATGCAGAAATAAAATCCTGTGGGCAGGATTCTCCACGCTCATGATCAAAGCCTGTTTTTCTTTTACTCTGTATTTAGCCTTCCTTAACCATTTGTGTTTGTTTCAGCTCTAGACATAGACATTTAGTACAGAACCACCTACCAACATCTCTCATTTTCTCATTCTAAATAGAAACAGATTTCATGTAATTCATTCCTTTTAGTTTTTTTGTTGCTGATTTTCATATCCCTCTGACAATCTAATTTCCATCAGTTGTTTTTTTCTCAATACCCAATGTTACAGGGTTTTATTCATAGTGGCTAACTAACCTGCTTCTGTCCCAGAGAAGAAAGACTAGCTTCAAAGGACCCAGCACACTGGTGGGATCATATCATAGCACACATTTTTTGACAGCCCATAGCAATACTGTGTACTGGAATGACTTGGTTCACTCCAAACATGGAAGAAGCTCTCAGTTGTTTAAAGAGCCTGTAAAATGTTTGATATTCAGCAGAGGGAGCCAATGGAAGCTCCTGCTAAGGCGCTCTACTGGCCTGACTCATCAAGCCAAGGTTTACAGGCTTTGGCCTGTTATAATACAAACGTAGTTAGCACCATAGTAATAAGACATTCTACACAAAGATACATTCTGAATTTATGGCATTTGTTATTAGTTGACATTATACAGTAAGTTCCTGTTACAATTGGTACATTTTTTTTATCACCTGCACATAGCTGAATGCTTCAATGATCCAACCCAACACTTTCCTCAAATGTTAGGCAATATCAAAATACCCTTTTGGTATAATGGTTACCTACTATACCTACCCCCATCTACTAGGATAGCACTAACCTAAAAGTGGTTTTCAATGGTGATGTGTTATTTCTCCTCCAGTAGCATCAGTTACCTTATGGTTCATTTAAGTGGCCTCATCACTGCATGTAAGCATTGTTTTGTTTATGTGGATGGAGCTCTCAGCACAGGTTTTTAACAGGGCACGCTATGAAGAGCATTCCTGTTATTGTCTTTCCTTCAGCAGGAGATGGCTGAGCTAATTCGCTTTAGTTTCTCTATGCACTGGGGAACACATTGCCAAGCAATGATAAGCTTTGCAGGAAGAAAACCGAGTTGGAGGGAGAAAAAGCAATGGCATCTATCAGAATTGAAAGAAACCCCTTTGCTTGAAACTGTGTTCAAATAATAAAGCAAGCGAGCATCATGTCTTTCCAATAGACTAGGAATAATTTCTAGTTTCGGTGGGGGGTTCATGACTCTGTGTGTATGTGTAAAATATGTCTTGAGGGGATTGATATAAAGTTAAACTGGGTGAAGTAGAAATATTTTACTCATCAGCTTTGCAGTCACAGAGTTTGCCTCAGCTAGAACAAAACTGCTGAAGCATTTAGAGAAAATTAACCCCCCATCCTGGCAGCCAGATGTGACTCGATTCTGATGACTGCACACGAGTGGGCAGAGAAACCAAGAGACTGTGAAATTCCTGTCAGGCCTGTGTACTGCAGAATGGGCTATTGACTGCTTTCTCTATTCCCCTCCATCATTCTTCTTGAACACTGCCATTTATTTCCTCTCCTGCCTTACCAATTCCTTTTTCTCTCTTCTCTCTTCCCTTCCTTCTTTCTCCCTGTCTGCCCCCTCCTAGATTTCTTTGTTGCAGAAGAGGATGCACAAAGCTGTGGTGAAATACTTCAGACAACGCAACCTCTATAGCCAGGCTGAACTGGCCCGCTTCCAGACCCTCTTTAACGAGAACAACCAGAAAATAAAAACTGTCCAGGTATGCATGTTTCACAGGATTTTTCCTTGTGAATCCACACACATACAACATTATAACCATTCCAGTTCAATGGGGTTTCTTCAATTCTTCAATCCGCCTGCCTAGTCCTGCAGTATATCACAATAATATTTTTAAGCGTTGGGAGGTTTCATGGGATGAGTAGATTTTATTAATTTAATGGGAGTATAATAATTTATGACAGTATAATGACTTCATGTAATGACTTCATGTAATGCTGAGCATGTGTGGCATCCCAAAGTTAAAACATGTTGAGCTGAGCGTCATGCCTCCATTGGCAGGGAACTAACCAGTCCACTAACCCACAGTAAAACATTCACCAGTCACCACACCCGTCTGTAGCGTCATCACACTAGAGTTAAAGACGCCACCATCACCCTTCCTCCATATATCCAGTCGTCACAGCGCCGGCGCAGTGATGTGATTGACGATGTTTCGGTGCGAGTGCCTATGGCATGCTGCGACCCGGCATCTGAAGCTTTCTCCTCTCCAGAGAACTATACATTCACTCTGTTAGGGCGCGTGTTTATTCACTACATTACGTTTGTCTGTGTGTCTGCCTGATGTTTATTGTGTTGGGTGTTACTACTGGATAACTATCTATGGTACAACTACAACCCCTCCTGTGTTCCTAGGTTGAATAACCCCTAGCTACCTTTCTCATGTTTTGCTGAAAAAGTAGTGGGCACGTATTCTGAATCTGCAGGGGTGCATGGAGAAGTGGAGATCTTCAATTACTGGATAATGGGTGGCTAATATGTGGTGAGATGTGAGAGGAGGTCAAAGCGGACAGAAGGAGAGTGATGAATCTTTATCAAATGTTCTGTCCTGTAGCACCCTCACTGACCATCATAGTGTAGCAGATAGGTGCCAGTCAACCATGGAACCGTTCACATTCTCTCACCCATTATATTTTTTATACAGAGGTGTTTACATTCAGCATTGTTTCCTTGCCCCTGCTCTCTATCCAGGTGTGACAGCCAGCCATGTCTATCAGCTTTTTCCAAGCTAGCATTACCATTACCTATGTCACAGTCCCACAGACTGTTTAGGTCTTCATTGCGATTCAAATTATAATTCAACTGATTTGATTCGATCAGACTTCTTCCCAGATAGAATTGATTTGACATCATTTCAGACCCTCTGTGTCTAGTCTTCTCTACACAGTGAGCAATAACACATTCAGTCATTATTTCCCTATCCATCCATTCCTTCCCCCTTTGTATTGCCGACATGCTTTTTGATTGGTCTTATCCAGCCAGACATTACAGCCAGTCAGTCAGGGAGGGAGGGAGCAGTCATGTCTCCCAGGTCTAGCCCCGAAGAGAGGAGGGGAGGCCCTAGGCAGCTGAACACAGAGCAGAGGGTAGAGCAGAGCAGGGAGGAGTGGAGCATGGAGGAGGAGGAAAAGGAGGAGGAGGAGGGGGAGGAGCTATCAGGGAGCTGCAGAGTGTGAAGGACAAAAGAGCTGGTGTATTGAAGCGCAGCGCACCGTCACCCGTCACAGCCCAGCACAGGGTCCCTCAGAGCAGAGCAGCTACTCACATTAAACCCCCAACCCGGCTCCTGCAGACTAAAGCAGGCTTTACTACGCACTACGCACAGCTTCCTTACTAAGCTTCCTTACTCAGGGTCCTTACTAAGAGTAGTGCACACCCCTTAGAAAGACCCCTTAGAGTAGTGCACACATTAAGCAAAACGACACTCAGAGTAGTACACACTTAAAAATCAAAGACCCTCTAAGTAGTGCACACTTACAAATAAAGCAGTGCATACTTTTAACAGAAAGACCCTCCGAGTAACGTTCATGTTAAAACCAAAGCCCCTCAGTGATGCACTGCATGTTTTATATACTGATGGTGATCGCCTCATAGCAGTTCCCACTTCGCACCAACAGAACAAACCATAATGAAACAAATGTACCAAAATGGAGTCTTCATGGACTGAATCCTGCTGGGTACTATACTAATCCATCATGTCCACTTAACCTATTTGGCAGAAGATCAGAAAGGTCAGGTCTGCACTTCCACCACCAAGGCACACTAGCATTATGAAGCCAAATGTAACTTATTTTCTTGCTTTGCAGTAGCTTCAGAGGAGGAGGCAATGGGCGGTGTGGGATGGTGGGTGTGTGTGGTGGTGGGGGCGCTGTCATCCTGTAACACCGCTGCCAGAACTGGCAGTTGAGTTTTTGTGTTCTGCCAGTTTACACCAGGGATGGCATAATTGACAATGGCTAACAGCGGCGAGGCTCACAGTGCAGAGTGCTTGTTGAATGGCCAGTAATGATAGTAGCAGACGCCCACTAGCCCCAGTCTCCAGGGACAGTAATCCAAGATCCTGTTTCTGATATAATTGTTAGTCAGAGAATTTCTGCATGGCTAGGCCGGTTCAGATTCCCAAGTTGGTTGACAGTGCCAGGCAGTTTAATAGAAAAACTGGATGCTGAGATTTTTAAAACACAGGCGCACTGAACCTGCGCCATGGTTCAACCAGGAGCCTCTCTCTCTTGTTCTCGCTCTCTCCTTCTACAAAATAAAGAACAAGGCGCTGGGCGTAACTTACTCTCACTATCTCTAGACAGCACATCGAGCAAGCAGCAAGTAGTGAAACAGACAGAGAACGGAGAAAGCATCACATCAACACTAGAGTTGTTTTTGTCTACTGTATGTCTGTCGTCGAAGCTGCTGCTCTCCCTCTAATCTCCCCGACTCAACGTCGTCTGACGACTGTCGTCACTCTGTTTTCTTAATTAGAATGTATTCATTGATTCTATTTGCTCCCTTATTCACACAGGAGGAGTTGTCAGAAGCAATCCGGCGCATTTCTGCCTTTCTGCACTCTCTGGCAGATGACTCAACAACCAGTGATGATGCTGCGACGATGGAGACAGCAGCAGTGAACAAACAAGCGGGTCTGGATGCCATTGGGTTGAACAAGAAGAAGATGCCTACAGTTCAGATAACAGTGTAATTGGACATTCACCTGGTGCCAGACAACTTACTTACCCCAGCACGCTTCACTCACTCACTATCCCCCTCTCTCTCTCTCTCTCTCTTACCAGCAGGAGATCCATAACAATGAAACAGGTGACTTTCATGCTGCTGCCAGGACTGATCTAATTTTAGCAGGGTGAATGATTGCAATTGGCTTTGCCTCATCAGATAATTAATCTATGTCACCATTAATTGGAAAAGAGAATAATTACAGGCAGTGTTGACAGAAATTCTAAGCTTCTCCAGATTTGGAGATCTAATCAGGACTACTAAAACCCACCGTGACCTTAACTACCACTTAGTACACTACCTCGACCACCCGGACCAATGCCCGAGCAAAACACTTCCTCTCAGGAGACAAGCACACTTGTTTTTGTTGTTCCATTTTTTTCTCCCTCTCTCATTTTCTCTCCCTCTTCTAGAAAGCTGTCTCCCTCAATCACTTTTCAATATTCAATCTTAATTTTGTGGAAGTTTAGCATTTTCAATGAGCTGGAGATGAATGATTAATGAATAAATTTAAATGCTTCATTTTGTCCATGGATCATTAGTTAAGTCCTTTGTGGGAAGGACCTGAGAAAGGAGTGAACGTTATTGAGACATTAGCCTGGAGCAATCCAGGGGTAAATAGTGTGCACATTACAAAAGGATGTTGTGTAGCGGGGTGCAGTAGCCTACTGGCTTTCTAACGGAAGAACCCCCAGGTAACGCTGCTTTCAATTTGCCACATCTCACCTGAATCACACATAGTATTAATTTGGAAGAGAAAAAAGATGTTTATTATTTCATCAAGCATGTTCCCATTGCTTCATAGGCCTAATAATGATGTGGCACATTAATATTTATTAAACACACTTCAAAAGTTTTTATTTTCCTCTTTCATAAACATTAGTGATACAAGTATTTTTACCACAGCATTGTTTATATTTTGATTATTGTGATGGGACAATTTCAGACTATGGCTGAAATGGGCTATTAAGCTATGGAGATGGCCATTGGATTCATGTAAGATCTGTTCTCGCCAAGATGTTCTTGAACTCACCTCAAGTAGTGACAGTGATTTCCTATCAGGTCACTCAGCCAGGTGATGGATATTGTTGGTCCGGGTCTGCAGTCTTCTGGTTGATAGAGATGTTTGTATGTTGATGACACCGAGGCCTATCCCCTCCCTGCCAGCCAGCCAGGGCAGAGGGGGGCAGTATGAAACAACAAGCTGTGAGAGGGAGACATTAGCTCGGTTTCCATCCAATTGGCAAAAGATTTTCATGCGAATATTCAAAAATCTGCATAAAAAGAAGAAAGAAAATATGTTCAAAAGTTCAATCAGTTTCCATCACATTTTCAACTCTGTTGCGTTAAAATAGAACATTTCCCTGCTCTGGTCTAAGCACTTGCTCTCTAGTCAACAACTCGCAGAAACAGGTGGTCTAGGCCTACATGATGAGCTTATTATGGATAAGAGCCAGAATATTTTTATTTGTCAAACGGCAGTCAAGTATCGATCATCATGTCACCAGAATCAGACCATCGATATTTATTGGAAAGGAGCATCAAGGTTACCGTGCACTTTCACCACCCTGTGAAGTTCATAAATTATTGAATCTGTAGCCTAATAAACTGCATGGTTTCCCGAATCCTAGTGTTTGAAACACACAACATATCATTGCATGACTCCCAAGTTTACTTCGATATGATGATTATTATATCAATATTTGTGCGTAAAGGCATTTCCACATCCATTTCTCGCATAATTAATTTTACAGATAAAAAGATGTCAAAGGAATTATCTGTTGCCATTTATAAAATTGTACCGAAACTTCCTGTTTCTATCACAGCTGTGGTGTTTTTTTTAATACAGTATGACTTTACTCACATAAAAACTATGGAGGGAAATGTGCTTATTGAAATCACCATTGACTTTAGCAACACATGCTCCTGCCATGCCATAGAATAGCATATTATTGAATCACCTGGTAGTCAAGTTGGGCCTTATGAAAGTGTGTGTTTACTATGATCAGTTTGACTTTTTGACTGTAAAGACCAGTATTTAAAGATGTTCCTGTTTGGGGAATAAGGCACTCTAGGTGCAGTACTAATGAGTTGTGTTATTTTCATCGCATGTCAAGGGTAGCAGTTCACTTTGCTATAGCTTGTTGTATTGTGTGATTCCTCAACAGGCCTGTTGTCTAAGATGGCCATGCAGGTTAATGGATCTAACACAGTCTTTCAGATCAGCGCCTTACTAAGCTGGGATCCAGCTCTTTCCCGAGGAAATAGGAGTATTTAGAAAAATGCACTGACTCTGCTACAGATGTATGATCCTAATTTGAGCCTGCTTCAAAAGCCTTTTTAAACGTCAAATACGCTACAAGTTTTAAAGTTCTCCTGCAACAGGGTGATCAAATCAAGATCCTACATCTGTATCTCTTAAACATTATAGCAATATCTCAAATGAAGGCTACTTCCCAAAACATTCATCTCCTTTCCTTGCATCTAATCAATCCCCCAAATAAATGACACTGAACCAGAGCTGGCTGTCATCACATTTGTCTGGAGACAAGACTAGGTACACACACCTGAATGTTGCTCCTTTTTAGTGGGTGTACTGATGTGTACGTACGTGTGTGTGTGTGTGTGTGTGTGTGTGTGTGTGTGTGTGTGTGTGTGTGTGTGTGTGTGTGTGTGTGTGTGTGTGTGTGTGTGTGTGTGTGTGTGTGTGTGTGTGTGTACACTTCTGTAGTGTGTGGAGATATTGATGTAAAAATTGCTAGGCCTACTCTACAGTATTTTATGTTTATTACATGTTATACACACTGGTGTTATGTAAAGTCTATGATGAGTAAACAAAATTCAGAACATGCGTCACAAACACAACACAGTGGGCGTACACTCTACAGTACCTCTGGTATTTCATTGTAATCATTTGTGACATGCCAGTCAGTGAAGGGGCTTTTACTATAGCACACAGACAGGTTGTACAGATATTGTGGTAGAACCTGATTTACAGGTTATCTATTACTGTGTGTTTGTTTGGAATCATGGATAATGGGGGTCAGTTTGCTACCCGTACCCTCGAGCCATCATCTCTAGTTGTTTGTGAAAGAGAAGAAGTTGAAGATGAAAAATTATTCAGCATATTTGACAGTATGCTTAAAAATAAAATGAACCAGGTAAGTTGACATAGAACACATTCTCATTTACAGCAACGACCTTGGGAATAGTTACAGGGGAGTGGAGATAAATGAGCCAATTGGAAGCTGGGGATGATTAGGTGGCCATGATGATAAGTGCCATGGTCTCTTTAGTGACCACATAGAGTCAGGACACCCGTTTAACGTCCCATTCGAAAGACAGTACCCTACACAGGGCAATGTCCCCAATCACTGCCCTGGGGCTTTGGGGTATTATAATTTTTAGACAAGAGGAAAGAGTGCCTCCTACTTGCCCTCCAACACCACTTCCATACAAAGTACAGTAAACATATACAATGTACATTTGAATGTTGCTTAAAAAGTATGTATTTATTGTTAAAGCCAACGTGTTTCAGTGCAAGCCTTCAGCAGGGTATTTACAGAAAGAACACAATATGGATTTATGTACTTTTCAAAATGGCCAGAGTTGGGAGCCAAAAGGGTTCTATGTGGAACCAAAATGGGTTATCCTATGGGGACAGCCGAAGAACACTTTTGGAACCCTTTTTTCTAAGAGTAGAGAATTGAGCCATGGGGGCAAAGGAATAATAGAGTGGAGAGAGGCACTACTGTGTCTAACATATCAATGAGGGAGACACTGCTTGTTTTAGTGGACACAACAAGGATAGGGCCTGGACTTGACAAAGAGACGACCAAATAGTACTGTGAAGGTTCCTAGATTAACTGTTTCAAACTTTTAGTTGTGCAGACAATGGAGCTAAGCAGAGTTGTCAGTTTCTGTCTTCCCATTGTCTCAGTGGTAAACCATTTACAAATTGTCATTTGTCGTTTCTTAGACCAGTGTTTCCCAACTCCGGTCCTCGAGTACCCCCAATAGCACACCTTTTTGTTGTATCCCCAGACAAAAATACCTGAATCAACTTGTCAAGGGATTGATGATTAGTTGACAAGTAGAATCTGGTGTGCTTGCCTTGAGCCACAACAAAATGACGTACTGTTGGGGGTACTTGAGGACCGGAGTTGGGAAACACTGTACGACTTAGACAACTGAAGGTTGGATAGTACACAAGTTTCCATTCATTGATACTCATACCAATCCCGTATGACTACCAATATATTCATATTTTGAGAATAAATGTGAAATCTGCATATAAGCTTTGTAGGCTACTTTTTTAACGTGTGGTAACCACATGGAAAACATGCCAAACAAAAATTATCTCGGAAATAATACTACATGTTCCCTGTGTTTACACACTCCTTTGATTTCCAATACATTTATCTTAACAGGATAGTAATTTGTGAATGTCTGTGACATTGTGGCTAGCTAGCATGATAATAAATCCATGGCTCGGAACATTTTTTAGTTAATTAGAGTCAATCAATCCAAACTTTGCTCACTTACCGATGTGAACCCAGACTATAATGAGCAGAAATCAGCATGGTGATTGGAAAACACAAATTACAGCTGTTAAAGAGAAACCCATCCACTCTTTCTGTTGATGCCAAGTCCTGCTGTGAGGATTTAAACATGGTGTGACATTCTTTTAATGGATGTTGGAAGGGAAAAAAGTGATCCACAATCATTTTTTAAATAAACCTTTCAACATCTCCCATGGTAAAACTGCATGCCGATATTGGCTCTTATGTGTGATTGTGCTACCTATGCGCCTGTATGTACTGCACCATGCCTCTGTGGTGGTCAGTGGTGACCCTGCTTGAGTTGCTGGAAGTTGTCTGTACTGTACTGTATATTTATGGTCAGGCTGTATTCATATGTTTCTTGGCATCCACCAGAGCCACAGCATTAGCTATGTAATGGTGTGAATAATAACCTGGTAATAACCTCATGTTATTAATGAGCTCTTGTAATGGGATTTATATCCATTCTATGGACTGGAAACCAGACTGCACAGGTATGTCTGTCCATGGTGTGGACTGTGGTGATTACATCATCAACTATGATGTCCTCACAGACTGTGGTGACTACATTTAATATATATATATTTAACTAGGCAAATCAGTTAAGAAAAATATATAATTTTACAATGACGGACTACCAGAAGGCAAAAAGCCTCCTGCGGGGACGTGGGCTGGGGTTAAAATTATAAAAATTATAAAAATATAGGACAAAACACACATCACGACAAGAGAGACAACACAACACTACATAAGAGAGAACTAAGACAACAACATCAACAGCTATGATGATCTCACGGACCGTGTGCTGACTACATCAACAGCTATGATGATCTCACAAACTGTGTGCTGACTACATCATCAGCTATGAGGACCTCACGGACTGTGTGGTGACTACATCATCAGCTATGATGACTTCACAGACTGTTTGGGGACTACATCATTAACTATGATGACCTCACAGACTGTGTGGAGACTACATCATTAGCTATGATGACCTCACGGACTGTGTGGGGACTACATCATTAACTATGATGACCTCACGGACTGTTTGGTGACTACATCATTAGCTGTGATGACCTCACGGACTGTGTGGGGACTACATCATTAGCTATGATGACCTCACGGACTGTGTGGGGACTACATCATTAACTATGATAACCTCACGGACTGTTTGGTGACTACATCATCAGCTATAATGACCTCACGGACTGTGTGGGGACTACGTCATTAGCTATGATGACTTCACAGACTGTTTGGGGACTACATCATTAGCTATGATGACCTCACGGACTGTTTGGTGACTACATCATCAGCTATAATGACCTCACGGACTGTGTGGTGACTACATCATTAGCTATGATGACCTCACGGACTGTGTGGGGACTACATCATGAACTATGATGACCTCACGGACTGTGTGGGGACTACATCATTGACTATGATGACCTCACGGACTGTTTGGTGACTACATCATTAGCTATGATGACCTCACAGACTGTGTGGGGACTACATAATTAACTATGATGACCTCACGGACTGTGTGGGGACTACATCATTAACTATGATGAGCTCACGGACTGTGTGGGGACTACATCATTAACTATGATGACCTCACAGACTGTTTGGGGACTACATCATTAACTATGATGACCTCACAGACTGTGTGGAGACTACATCATTAGCTATGATGACCTCACGGACTGTGTGGGGACTACATCATTAACTATGATGACCTCACGGACTGTGTGGGGACTAGATCATTAACTATGATGACCTCACAGACTGTTTGGGGACTACATCATTAACTATGATGACCTCACAGACTGTGTGGAGACTACATCATTAGCTATGATGACCTCACGGACTGTGTGGGGACTACATCATTAACTATGATGACCTCACGGACTGTGTGGGGACTAGATCATTAACTATGATGACCTCACAGACTGTTTGGGGACTACATCATTAACTATGATGACCTCACAGACTGTGTGGAGACTACATCATTAGCTATGATGACCTCACGGACTGTGTGGGGACTACATCATTAACTATGATGACCTCACGGACTGTGTGGGGACTACATCATTAGCTATGATGACCTCACAGACTGTGTGGAGACTACATCATTAGCTATGATGACCTCACGGACTGTGTGGGGACTACATCATTAACTATAATGACCTCACAGACTGTTTGGTGACTACATCATTAACTATGATGACCTCACAGACTGTTTGGGGACTACATCATTAACTATGATGACCTCACAGACTGTGTGGAGACTACATCATTAGCTATGATGACCTCACGGACTGTGTGGGGACTACATCATTAACTATGATGACCTCACGGACTGTGTGGGGACTACATCATTAGCTATGATGACCTCACGGACTGTGTGGGGACTACATCACTAACTATGATGACCTCACGGACTGTGTGGGGACTACATCATTAACTATGATGAACTCACGGACTGTGTGGGGACTACATCATCAGCTATAACCTCACGTGTAGCTGGAGGTAGTAGTTTCCTTCCTCTCGACAATTGTTCTAAATGGGAGAGCTTATATTCTTGAGCTTATGTCGCCGGGGTCGGTAACAGCGGCTTGCCATTGTATTAATTATTGTCGGAGGAATCCAAGGGGAGTCGATAATACAGAATGCACTGGTTGGCCCCTGTTTGTTTCACTTGTCAGTGGAGTGAATAATTGAGAGTGCTGACCATATTAGACACAGAGAATTTTCTAGAAGATACGACTGCGAGAGTCAGAAACAAAAGTAGTGGCAAAAATTCAAAGGCTTGGTAGGTCCTTGTTGCCAAGGGAATTTACTATGGGAGTTATATTTTATATGAATACACCAGTTCTATGCTGTATCTCAGCCAAACTCAGTCGGCTTTGAGATACCAAATTATGCGATACATCCCCTTTCATACTACTATGGTTTTCATTGACATTCATACTGTAAATTAAATGATTGATTATATAACATGGTTAAAAAAGTATGCATCATTTTTTTTAAAACTGGAATACACCATTTGCTTAGTGGATACCACAATTTCTTTGGACCCCTAAAAAAATCACACTTCAAGGCTCAACAGCATTGATACAATTTGGGTTGTGGTAGTGGGAGGGAGATGGTAATACAATGGGGCTCATCTCCCAATTCTCCCAAGGAATAACTATCAGTCATGCAACAGCAGCTCCAGCGTCCCTAGGTGACCGCGCCAGTGAGCCTGTGCTCGCTCCACCGCACCCCACTCCACGCCTGCTGCCACCCTGAAGGTAGATGCATCACGCTGGGGAGACTGCACATCGGAACCCCCTTACTCCCCCCAGCCCCCACACAGTTCTCCACTCTAGACTACTACCACCATGGTTTGGCTTGGCCCCCTGTACCCAGTCCTCCACACCTTGGTGTCCTCTCCAATCTCCCCCACACCTCTTCCTGTCCCAGTAGTCCAGCTAGCCGCTCCCAAGGTGAGTCTTCCCTCCCTCCGTACAACTTTCCCTGTTCCTCCCTCTCTCCCTCCTCTATTGCTCATCCACTCTCCTTTGTCATTTGAGAATAGAATGCCTCACTCACACACACACACACACACACACACACACACACACACACACACACACACGTATGCTTCTGTGCTCAGTCTGGAGGGGACACCGCCTGTTCATCCCTCTGCTCACCTCCCGGCTGCTGGCTGACTCTGTGAGCCTTGTCAGTCTCTGTGGTGCCTACACTACACCATGTGTCTGTGGTTCCTACACTACGTCATGTGTCTGTAGTGCCTACACTACGCCATGTGTCTGTGGTTCCTACACTACGCCATGTGTCTGTGGTTCCTACACTACGTCATGTGTCTGTGGTGCCTACACTACGCCATGTGTCTGTGGTTCCTACACTACGTCATGTGTCTATGGTGCCTACACTACGCCATGTGTCTGTGGTTCCTACACTACGTCATGTGTCTGTGGTGCCTACACTACGCCATGTGTCTGTGGTGCCTACACTACGCCATGTGTCTGTGGTTCCTACACTACGCCATGTGTCTGTGGTGCCTAAACTATGCCATGTGTCTGTGGTACCTACACTACGCCATGTGTCTGTGGTGCCTACACTACGTCATGTGTCTGTGGTGCCTACACTACGCCATGTATCTGTGGTACCTACACTACGCCATGTGTCTGCGGTTCCTACACTATGCCATGTGTCTGTGGTTCCTACACTACGTCATGTGTCTGTGGTGCCTACACTACGTCATGTGTCTGTGGTGCCTACACTACGCCATGTCTCTGTGGTGCCTACACTACGCCATGTATCTGTGGTGCCTACACTACGCCATGGTTCTGTGGTGCCTACACTACGCCATGTATCTGTGGTGCCTACACTACGCCATGGTTCTGTGGTGCCTACACTACGCCATGGTTCTGTGACGCCTACACTGCGCCATGTGTCTGTGGTGCCTACACTACGTCATGTGTCTGTGGTGCCTACACTATGCCATGTGTCTGTGGTGCCTACACTACGTCATGTGTCTGTGGTGCCTACACTACGCCATGTGTCTGTGGTGCCTACACTACGTCATGGTTTTGTGGTGCCTACAATATGCCATGGTTATGTGTCTGTGGTTCACACACTATGTCATGTGTCTGTGGTGCCTACACTATGCCATGTGTCCGTGTCTGTGGTGCCTACACTATGCCATGTGTCTGTGGTGCCTACACTACGCCATGTGTCTGTGGTGCCTACACTACGCCATGTCTCTGTGGTGCTTACACTACGCCATGTGTCTGTGGTGCCTACACTATGCCATGTCTCTGTGGTGCCTACACTGCGCCATGTGTCTGTGGTGCCTACACTATGCCATGTCTCTGTGGTGCTTATACTATGCCATGTGTCTGTGGTGCCTACACTACGCCATGTGTCTGTGGTGCCTACAATACGTCATGGTTTTGTGGTGCCTACACTACGCCATGGTTATGTGTCTGTGGTTCACACACTATGCCATGTGTCTGTGGTGCCTACACTACGCCATGTCTCTGTGGTGCCTACACTACGCCATGTGTCTGTGGTGCCTACACTACGCCATGTGTCTATGGTGCCTACACTACGCCATGTCTCTGTGGTGCCTACACTATGCCATGTGTCTGTGGTGCCTACACTACGCCATGTCTCTGTGGTGCCTACACTACGCCATGTCTCTGTGGTGCCTACACTACGCCATGGTTCTGTGGTGCCTACACTACGTCATGTGTCTGTGGTGCCTACACTATGCCATGTGTCTGTGGTGCCTACACTATGCCATGTGTCTGTGGTGCCTACACTACGCCATGTCTCTGTGGTGCCTACACTACGCCATGGTTCTGTGGTGCCTACACTACGCCATGTCTCTGTGGTGCCTACACTACGCCATGGTTCTGTGGTGCCTACACTATACCATGTGTCTGTGGTGCCTACACTACGCCATATGTCTGTGGTGCCTACACTATGCCATGTGTCTGTGGTGCCTACACTACGCCATGTCTCTGTGGTGCCTACACAACGCCATGTCTCTGTGGTGCCTACACTACGCCATGGTTCTATGGTGCCTACACTACGTCATGTGTCTGTGGTGCCTACACTATGCCATGTGTCTGTGGTGCCTACACTATGCCATGTGTCTGTGGTGCCTACACTACGCCATGTCTCTGTGGTGCCTACACTACGCCATGGTTCTGTGGTGCCTACACTACGCCATGTCTCTGTGGTGCCTACACTACGCCATGTGTCTGTGGTTCCTACACTATGCCATGTGTCTGTGGTGCCTACACTATGCCATGTGTCTGTGGTGCTTACACTACGCCATGTGTCTGTGGTGCCTACACTACGCCATATGTCTGTGGTGCCTACACTACGCCATGTCTCTGTGGTGCCTACACTACGCCATGTCTCTGTGGTGCCTACACTACGCCATGGTTCTGTGGTGCCTACACTACGCCATGTCTCTGTGGTGCCTACACTACGCCATGGTTCTGTGGTGCCTACACTATACCATGTGTCTGTGGTGCCTACACTACGCCATGTGTCTGTGGTTCCTACACTACGTCATGTGTCTGTGGTGCCTACACTATACCATGTGTCTGTGGTGTCTACACTACGCCATGTGTCTGTGGTGCCTACACTACGCCATGTGTCTGTGGTTCCTACACTATGCCATGTGTCTGTGGTGCCTACACTATGCCATGTGTCTGTGGTGCCTACACTACGCCATGTGTCTGTGGTGCCTACACTACGCCATATGTCTGTGGTGCCTACACTACGCCATGTCTCTGTGGTGCCTACACTACGCCATGTCTCTGTGGTGCCTACACTACGCCATGTCTCTGTGGTGCCTACACTACGCCATGTGTCTGTGGTGCCTACACTGCGTCATGTGTGAAGATCTGGTGGTTTCAAACAGCAACCAATAAGAGCACAATAATTAATACACAGTAGACTTTGGATGAGTACTAACACTAACTTTGAACTGAAGGGAAGCTGAAGGGAAGCTGTACTGTAGATATGTTGATAATTCACAAGGGTTATGGTCTAGATGGTAGAGAAGTTTATCATGTTATTTAGTTCACCGCTTTAGTTCTCCTTACAGTGAATAATTAGCAACTGGTGCTATACAGACAACAGCGCATTTCGCTCTATAAACAATGAATCTCCTTCCTATGGTTATGGATCATTTTCAATAACAGTTCAGGCCAATAACGGGACTTATCGATAAACTGAATTTTATAAATGGAATGATTTTTTCTCCAGCAAACTCCACCTGCTCTTTTTATGACTAGACTGTCCAGAGGACAGATGATTCAACTGGTAAACTAGTGTCTGAGACAGTTAACAATGAATAGGGTTCTGGAGCAGTGAACTGGATTTGTACCCCACTACATGTTACATTTTCTTTATTCACAATAACAATATAACTACAGTTGTGAAGCTCTTATCAGATTCAATGAAAGCATACAGTGAGAGATTAAATGAAGAGGTAAAGAGATTGAGTTTACAGTAGACAGGTACAGGGGTCATTTGAGTTTACAGTAGACGGGTGCAGGGGTCATTTGAGTTTACTGTAGACAGGTGCAGGGGTCATTTGAGTTTACAGTAGACAGGTGAAGATGTCATTTGAGTTTACAGTAGACAGGTTAAGGGGTAATTTCAGTTTACAGTAGACATCAGGTGCAGGGGAAATTTGAGGTTACAGGAGACATCAGGTGCATGGGTATTTTGAGTTTACAGTAGACAGGTTCAGGGATAATTTGACCTTACACAAGACAGGTGTCGGGGAAATATGAGTTTACAGTAGACATCAGCTGCAGGGGTCGATTCCAGATTACATTAGACATCAGATGTATGGGTAATTTGAGTTCACGGTAGACAGGTGTGGGGTAATTTGGGTTTACTGTAGACATCAGGTGCAGGTGTAATTTGAGTTTACAGTAGACATCAGGTGAAGGGGTAGTTTGAGTTTACAGTAGACAGGTTCAGGAGTAATTTGACCTTCCACAAGACAGATGCAGTGGTAGTTTGAGTTTACAGTTGACAGGCTCAGTGGTAATTTGAGTTTACAACAGACTGGTGTAGGTGAAATGTGAGGTTACAGTAGACATCAGTGGCAGGGGTAATTTGAGTTCACAGTAGACACGTGCAGGGGCATTTTGAGTTTACAGTAGACATCAGGATAAAGGGTATTTTGAGTTAGCAGTAGACATCAGGTGCAGGGGTGATTTGAGTTTACAATAGACATCAGGTGCAGGGGTGATTGAGTTTACAGTAGACAAGTGTAGGGGTAATTTGAGTTTATAGTAGACATCAGGTGCAGGGGTAACTTGAGGTTACAGTAGACATCAGGTGCAGAGGTATTTGGAGTTTACAGTAGACAGGTTCAGGGGACTTTTGACCTTACACAAGACAGGTGTAGGGGAAATATGAGTTTAAAGTAGACATCAGGTGCAGCGATTATTTTAGTTTACAATAGACATCAGGTGCAGGGGTAATTTGAGTTTACAGTAGACATCAGGTGCAGGGGTAATTTGAGTTTACAGTAGACGTCAGGTGCAGCGGTAATTTGAGTTCACAGTAGACATCAGGTGCAGGTGTAATTCGAGTTTACAGCAGACATCAGGTGCATTGATAATTTGAGGTTCCATTTTACATCAGGTGCAGGGGTAATTTGAGTTTACAGTAGACATCAGGTACAAGGGCAATTTAAGTTTACAGTAGACAGGTTCAGGACTAATTTGACCTTACACAATACAGATATAGGGGAAAATTGAGATTACAGTAAACATCAGCTGAAGGCGTAACTTGAGGTTACAATAGACATCAGGTGCAGGAGTAATTTGAGTTTACAGTCGACTTCAGGTGCAGGGGTAATTTGACCTTACACAAGACAGGTGTTGGGAAAATATGAGTTTACAGTTGACATCAGGTGCAGGGGTCGATTCCAGATTACATTAGACATCAGATGTATGGGTAATTTGAGTTCACAGTAGACAGGTGCAGGGGTAATTTGGGTTTACTGTAAACATCAGGTGCAGGGGCATTTTGAGTTAACAGTAGACATCAGGATAAAGGGTATTTTGAGTTAACAGTAGACATCAGGTGCAGGGGTGATTTGAGTTTACAATAGACATCAGGTGCAGGGGTGATTGAGTTTACAGTAGACAAGTGTAGGGGTAATTTGAGTTTACTGTAGACATCAGGTGCACGGGTAAATTGAGGTTACAGTAGACATCAGGTGCAGGGGTAATTTGCAGTTACAGTAGACATCAGGTTTAGTGGTATTTTGAGTTTACAGTAGACAGGTTCAGGGGTAATTTGACCTTACACAAGACAGGTGTAGGGGAAATTTGAGTTTACAGGAGACATCAGGTGCAGTGGTAATTTGAGTTTACAGTAGACATCAGGTGCAGGTGTAATAAGAGTTTACAGTAGACAGGTTCAGGAGTAATTTGACCTTCCACAAGACAGATGCAGTGGTAGTTTGAGTTTACAGTTGACAGGCTCAGTGGTAATTTGAGTTTACAGCAGCCAGGTGTAGGTGAAATGTGAGGTTACAGTAGACATCAGTGGCAGGGGTAATTTGAGTTCACAGTAGACAGGTGCAGAGGTAATTTGGGTTTGCTGTAGACATCAGGTGAAGTGGCATTTTGAGATTACAGTAGACATCAGGATAAGGGGTATTTTGAGTTTACAGTAGACATCAGGTGCAGGCAAACTTGAGGTTACAGTAGACATCAGGTGCAGGGGTAATTTGCGGTTACAGTAGACATCAGGTGCAGGGGTATTTGGAGTTTACAGTAGACAGGTTCAGGGGTAGTTTGACCTTACACAAGACGGGTGTAGGCGAAATATGAGTTTACAGTAGACATCAGGTGCAGGGGTAATTTGAGTTTACAGTCGACTTCAGGTGAAGGGGGAATTTGAGTTTATAGTAGACATGAGGTGAAGGGATGGTTTGAGTTTACAGTAGACAGGTTCAGGAGTAATTTGACCTTACACAAGACAGGTGTAGGGGAAATTCGAGGTTACAGTAGACATCAGGTGCAGGCATATATGAGTTTACAGATGACAGGTGCAGGGGTAGTTTGATATTACAGAAGAGAGGTGAAGGGGTAATTTGGGTTTACTGTAGACATCAGGTGCAGGGGTAACTTGAGTTTACAGTAGACATCAGGTGCAGGGGTAATTTGACCTTACACGAGACAGGTGAAGGGGAAATATGAGTTTAAAGTAGACATAAGGTGTAGCGATAATTTGAGTTTACAGTAGACATCAGATGCAGGTGTAATTTGAGGTTAAAGTAGACATCATGTGCAGGTATATATGAGTTTAGAGATGACAGGTGCATGGGTAATTTGATATTACAGTAGAGAGGAGAAGGGGTAATTTGAGTTTACTGTAAACATCAGGTACATGTGCAATATGAGGTTACTGAAGACTTCAGGTGCAGGGTTCTTTTGAGTTTACAGTAGACAAGCGCTGGGGTAATTTGAGTTTACAGTAGACAGGTGCAGGGATATTTTGAGTTTACAATAGAAGTCAGGTGCAGGGTTAAATTGAGTTAACATTTGACATCAGGTGCAGGGGTGATTTGAGGTTACAGTAGACATCAGGTGTAGGGGTCATTTGAGGTTAAAGAAGACATCAGGTGCAAGGGTAATTTGAGATTGCAGTAGACAGGTTCAGTGGTAATTTGATTTTATAGCAGACAGGTGTAGGGGAAATTTGAGGTTATAGAAGACAGGTGCAGGGATCATTTCAGTTTACAGTAGACATCAGGTGCAGGGGTAATTTGAGTTTACAGTATACATCAGGTGCAAGGGTATTTTCAGTTTACAGTAGACAGAAGCAGGGGTAATTTGAGTTTACAGATGACAGGTGTAGTGGTAATTTGAGGTTACAGTAGACATCAGGTGCAGGGGTAATTTGAGTTTACTGTAAACATCAGGTGCAGGGCTAACTTTAGGTTACAGTAGACATCAGGTGAAGGGGTAATATGAGGTTACAATAGACATCAGGTGCAGGGGTAATTGAGTTTACAGTAGACAGGTTCAGGAGTAGTTTGACCTTACACTAGACAGGTGTAGGGGAAATTCGAGATTACAGTAGACATCAGGTGAAGGGGTAATTTGAGGTTACAATTGACATCAGGTGCAGGAGTAATTTGAGTTTACATTCGACTTCAGGTGCAGTGGTGTTTTGAGTTTACTGTACACAGGTTCAGTGGTAATTTGAGTATACAGCAGACAGGTGTAGGGGAAATTTGAGGTTACAGTACACATCAGGTGCAGGTGTAATATGTGGTTACAATAGACATCAGGTGCAGGTGTATTTTGAGTTTACAGTAGACAGGTGTAGGGGAAATATGAGTTTAAAGTAGACATCAGGTGCAGCAATAATTTGAGTTTACAGTAGACATCAGGTGCAGATGTCATTTAAGGTTAAAGTAGACATCATGTGCTGGTATATGTGAGTTTATAGATGACAGGTGCAGGGTAATTTCATATTACAGTAGACAGGTGAAGGGGTAATTTGGGTTTACTGTAGACATCAGGTGCAGGGGTAATTTGCGGTTACAGTAGACATCAGGTGTTGGGGTATTTTGGGTTTACAGTAGACAGGTTGAGGAGTAATTTGAGTATACAGCTGACAGGTGTAGGGGAAATGTGAGGTTACAGTAGAAATCAGGTGCAGGGGTAATTTGAGTTTACAGTAGACAGGTGCAGGGATATTTTGAGTTTACAGTAGAAGTCAGGTGCAGGGTTAAATTGAGTTAACATTTGACATCACGTGCAGGGGTGATTTGAGGTTACAGTAGACATCAGGTGAGGGGGGTCATTTGAGGTTAAAGAAGACATCAGGTGCAAGGGTAATTTGAGATTGCAGTAGACAGGTTCAGTGGTAATTTGAGTTTATAGCAGACAGGTGCAGTGGTAATTTGAGGTTAGAGTAGTCATCAGGTGCAAGGGTAATTTGAGGGTACAGTAGAAAGGTGCAGGGATAATTTGAGTTCACGGTAGATGTCAGGTGCAGGGTTAAATTGAGTTTACATTTGACATCAGGTGCAGGTGTAATTTGAGGTTAGAGTAGTCATCAGGTGCAGGGGTAATTTGAGTTTACAGTAGATAGGTGAAGGGGTAATTTTAGTTTACCGAAGACAGGTGCAATGGTAATTTGAGGTTACAGTAGACATCAGGTGTAGGGGAAATTTGAGTTTACAGTAGACAGGTGCAGGGGTAATTTGAGTTTATTGCAGACAGGTTTAGGGGAAATATTAGGTTACAGAAGACATCAGTTGCAGGGGTATTTTGAGTTTACAATATACATCAGGTGTAGGGGTAATTTGATTTTACAGTAGACAGGTGCAGAGGTATTTTGAGTTTATAGTAGACAGGTGCAGGGGTAATTTGAGGTTACAGTAGACATCTGGTGAAGGGGTAATTTGAGGTAACAGTAGACATCATGTGCAGGGGGAATTTGAGGTTACAGTAGACATCATGTGCAGGGGTATTTTGAGGTTACAGAAGACATCAGGTGCAGGAGAAATTTGAGATTACAGTAGACAGGTTCAGGGGTAATTTGAGTTTATCGCGGACAGGTGTAGGGAAATGTTGAAGTTACAGAATACATCAGGTTCAGGGGTCATTTGAGTTTACATTAGACAGGTGTTGGGGTAACTTGAGTTTACAGTAGACAGGGGCATGGGTAATTTGAGGTTCCAGTAGACATCAGCTGCAGTGGTACTTTGAGATTACGGTAGACATCAGGTGCAGTGGTAATTTGAGTGTACAGTAGACAGGTGCAGGTTTAATTTGAGTTACAGAAGATAGGTGCAGGAGTAATGTTGAGATTACATTAGACATCAGATGCAGGGGTAATTTGATTTTACAGTAGACAGGTGCAGGGTTAATTTGAGGTTACAGTAGACATCAGGTGCAGGTGTAATTTGAGGTTAGAGTAGTCATCAGGTGCAGGGGTAATTTCAGTTTACAGTAGATAGGTGAAGGGGTAATTTTAGTTTACCGAAGACAGGTGCAAGGGTATTTTCAGTTTACAGTAGACAGAAGCAGGGGTAATTTGAGTTTACAGATGACAGGTGTAGTGGTAATTTGAGGTTACAGTAGACATCAGGTGCAGGGGTTATTTGAGTTTACAGTAGATAGGTGCAGGGATAATTTGAGTTTACAGTAGAAAGGTGCAGGGATTATTTGAGTTCACGGTAGATGTCAGGTGCAGGGTTAAATTGAGTTTACATTTGACATCAGGTGCAGGTGTAATTTGAGGTTAGAGTAGTCATCAGGTGCAGGGGTAATTTGAGTTTACAGTAGATAGGTGAAGGGGTAATTTTAGTTTACCGAAGACAGGTGCAATGGTAATTTGAGGTTACAGTAGACATCAGGTGTAGGGGTCATTTGAGTTTACATTAGACAGGTGAAGGGGTAATTTTTGTTTACCGAAGACAGGTGTAGGGATAATTTGAGGTTACAGTAGACATCAGGTGCATGCGTAGTTTGAGTTGACAATAGACATCAGGTGCAGGGGAAATTTGAGTTTACAGTAGGCATCAGCTGCAAGGGTAATTTGAGTTTACAGAAGACTGTTGCAGGAATAATTTTGAGATTACATTAGACATCAGGTGGAGGGGTAATTTGAGTTTACTGTAGACAGGTGCAGGGGTATTTTGAGGTTCCAGTATTCATCAGGTGCAGGGGTAATTTGAAGTTACAGTAGATAGGTGAAGGGGTAATTTTAGTTTACCGAAGACAGGTGTATGGATAATTTGAGGTTACAGTAGACATCAGGTACATGCGTAATTTGAGTTTACAATAGACAGGTGCAGGGGTAGTTTGAGTTTACAGGAGGCATCAAGTGCAGAGGTAATTTGAGTTTAGAGATGACAGGTGCATGGGTAATTTGATATTACAGTAGAGAGGAGAAGGGGTAATTTGAGTTTACTGTAAACATCAGGTACATGTGCAATTTGAGGTTACTGAAGACTTCAGGTGCAGGGTTCTTTTGAGTTTACAGTAGACAAGCGCTGGGGTAATTTGAGTTTACAGTAGACAGGTGCATGGATATTTTGAGTTTACAGTAGGCATCAGGTGCAGGGGTAATTTGAGTTTACATTAGACAGGTGCAGGGGTAATTTGAGGTTACAGTATACATCAGGTGCAAGGGTATTTTCAGTTTACAGTAGACAGAAGCAGGGGTCATTTGAGTTTAAAGTAAACATCAGGTTTAGGGGTAATTTGAGTTTACAGTAGACAGGTGCAAGCGAATTTTGAGGTTACAGTATACAATAGGTGCAATGGTATTTTCAGTTTACAGTAGACAGAAGCAGGGTCATTTGAGTTTATAGCGGACAGGTGTAGGGGATATTTATGGTTACAATAGACATCAGGTGCAGGGGTATTTTGAGTTTACAGAAGACAGGTCCAGGGGTAAATTTGAGATTACATTAGACATCAGGTGCAGGGAAAATTTGAGTTTACAGTAGACAGGTGCAGGGGCAATTTGAGTTTACAGTAGACATCAGTTAATGACGTAATTTGAGATTACATTAGACATCAGGTAGAGGGGTAATTTGAGGTTACTGTAGACAGGTGCAGGGGTAATTTGAGGTTCCAGTAGTCATCAGGTGCAGGGGTAATTTGAGGTTACAGTAGATAGGTGAAGGGGTATTTTTAGTTTACCGAAGACAGGTGTAGGGATAATTTGAGGTTACAGTAGACATCAGGTACATGCGTAATTTGAGTTTACAATAGATATCAGTTGCAGGGGAAATTTGAGTTTACAGTAGACAGGTGCAGGGGTAACTTGAGGTTACATTAGACAGGTGCAGAGATCATTTTAGTTTACAGTAGACGTTAGGTGCAGGGGTAAATCGAGTTTACATTAGACATCAGGTGCAGGGGTAATTTGAGGTCACAGTAGACATTTTCAGTGGTAATTTGAGTTTATAGCGGACAGCTGTAGGGGAAAATTGAGTTTACAGTAGACAGGTGCAGGGATAATTTGTGTTTACAGTAGACATCAGGTGCAGGGGTAATTTGAAGTTACATTAGACATCAGGGACAGGGGTAATTTGAGGTTACAGAAGACATCAAGTGCAGGGATAATTTCAGATTACAGTAGACAGGTTCAGTGTCTTATAGCAGACAGGTGAAGGGGAAATTTTAGGTTACGGAAGACATCAGTTGCAGGGGTAAGTTGAGTTTACAATAGTCATCAGGTGTAGGGGTAATTTGAGTTTACAATAGTCATCAGGTGTAGGGGTAATTTGAGTTTACAGTAGACAGGTGCAGGCGAATTTTGAGGTTACAGTATACAATAGGTGCAATGGTATTTTCAGTTTACAGTAGACAGAAGCAGGGTCATTTGAGTTTATAGCTGACAGGTGTAGGGGATATTTATGGTTTCAATAGACATCAGGTGCAGGGGTAATTTGAGTTTACAGAATACAGGTCCAGGGGTAAATTTGAGATTACGTTAGACATCAGGTGCAGGGAAAATATGAGTTTACAGTAGACAGGTGCAGGGGTAATTTGAGTTGACAGAAGACATCAGTTGCTGACTTAATTTGAGATTACATTAGACATCAGGTGGAGGGGTAATTTGAGTTTACTGTAGACAGGTGCAGGGGTAATTTGAGGTTCCAGTAGTCATCAGGTGCAGGGGTAATTTGAGGTTACAGTAGATAGGTGAAGGGGTAATTTTAGTTTACCGAAGACAGGTGTAGGGATAATTTGAGGTTACAGTATACATCAGGTGCAAGGGTATTTTCAGTTTACAGTAGACAGAAGCAGGGGTAATTTGAGTTTACAGATGACAGGTGTAGTGGTAATTTGAGGTTACAGTAGACATCAGGTGCAGGGGTTATTTGAGTTTACAGTAGATAGGTGCAGGGATAATTTGAGTTTACAGTAGAAAGGTGCAGGGATAATTTGAGTTCACGGTAGATGTCAGGTGCAGGGTTAAATTGAGTTTACATTTGACATCAGGTGCAGGTGTAATTTGAGGTTAGAGTAGTCATCAGGTGCAGGGGTAATTTGAGTTTACACTAGACAGGTGCAGGGGTAATTTGAGGTAACAGTAGACAGGTGCAGGCGAATTTTGAGGTTCCAGTAGTCATCAGGTGCAGGTGTAATTTGAGGTTACTGTAGACAGGTGCAGGCGAATTTTGAGGTTACAGTATACAATAGGTGCAATGGTATTTTCAGTTTACAGTAGACAGGTGCAGGGGTAATTTGAGGTTACATTAGACATCATGTGCAGGGGTATTTTGAGGTTACAGAAGACATCAGGTGCAGGAGTAATTTGAGGTTACAGTAGACATCAGGTGCAGGGGTAATTTGAGGTAACAGTAGACATCATGTGCAGGGGTATTTTGAGGTTACAGAAGACATCAGGTGCAGGAGTAATTTGAGATTACAGTAGACAGGTTCAGGGGTAATTTGAGTTTATTGCAGACAGGTTTAGGGGAAATATTAGGTTACAGAAGACATCAGTTGCAGGGGTATTTTGAGTTTACAATATACATCAGGTGTAGGGGTAATTTGATTTTACAGTAGACAGGTGCAGAATTATTTTGAGTTTATAGTAGACATCAGGTGCAGGGGTAATTTGAGGTTACAGTAGACATCTGGTGAAGGGGTAATTTGAGGTAACAGTAGACATCATGTGCAGGGGGAATTTGAGGTTACAGTAGACATCATGTGCAGGGGTATTTTGAGGTTACAGAAGACATCAGGTGCAGGAGTAATTTAAGATTACAGTAGACAGGTTCAGGGGTAATTTGAGTTTATCGCGGACAGGTGTAGGGAAATGTTGAAGTTACAGAATACATCAGGTTCAGGGGTCATTTGAGTTTACATTAGACAGGTGTTGGGGTAACTTGAATTTCCAGTAGACAGGGGCATGGGTAATTTGAGGTTCCAGTAGATATCAGCTGCAGCGGTACTTTGAGATTACGGTAGACATCAGGTGCAGGGGTTATTTGAGTTTACAGTAGATAGGTGCAGGGATAATTTGAGTTTACAGTAGAAAGGTGCAGGGATAATTTGAGTTCACGGTAGATGTCAGGTGCAGGGTTAAATTGAGTTTACATTTGACATCAGGTGCAGGTGTAATTTGAGGTTAGAGTAGTCATCAGGTGCAGGGGTAATTTGAGTTTACACTAGACAGGTGCAGGGGTAATTTGAGGTAACAGTAGACAGGTGCAGGCGAATTTTGAGGTTCCAGTAGTCATCAGGTGCAGGTGTAATTTGAGGTTACTGTAGACAGGTGCAGGCGAATTTTGAGGTTACAGTATACAATAGGTGCAATGGTATTTTCAGTTTACAGTAGACAGGTGCAGGGGTAATTTGAGGTTACATTAGACATCATGTGCAGGGGTATTTTGAGGTTACAGAAGACATCAGGTGCAGGAGTAATTTGAGGTTACAGTAGACATCAGGTGCAGGGGTAATTTGAGGTAACAGTAGACATCATGTGCAGGGGTATTTTGAGGTTACAGAAGACATCAGGTGCAGGAGTAATTTGAGATTACAGTAGACAGGTTCAGGGGTAATTTGAGTTTATTGCAGACAGGTTTAGGGGAAATATTAGGTTACAGAAGACATCAGTTGCAGGGGTATTTTGAGTTTACAATATACATCAGGTGTAGGGGTAATTTGATTTTACAGTAGACAGGTGCAGAATTATTTTGAGTTTATAGTAGACATCAGGTGCAGGGGTAATTTGAGGTTACAGTAGACATCTGGTGAAGGGGTAATTTGAGGTAACAGTAGACATCATGTGCAGGGGGAATTTGAGGTTACAGTAGACATCATGTGCAGGGGTATTTTGAGGTTACAGAAGACATCAGGTGCAGGAGTAATTTGAGATTACAGTAGACAGGTTCAGGGGTAATTTGAGTTTATCGCGGACAGGTGTAGGGAAATGTTGAAGTTACAGAATACATCAGGTTCAGGGGTCATTTGAGTTTACATTAGACAGGTGTTGGGGTAACTTGAATTTCCAGTAGACAGGGGCATGGGTAATTTGAGGTTCCAGTAGATATCAGCTGCAGCGGTACTTTGAGATTACGGTAGACATCAGGTGCAGTGGTAATTTGAGTGTACAGTAGACAGGTGCAGGGGTAATGTTGAGATTACATTAGACATCAGATGCAGGGGTAATTTGATTTTACAGTAGACAGGTGCAGGGTTATTTTGAGGTTACAGTATACATCAGGTGCAAGGGTATTTTCAGTTTACAGTAGACAGAAGCAGGGGTAATTTGAGTTTACAGATGACAGGTGTAGTGGTAATTTGAGTTTACAGTAGATAGGTGCAGGGATAATTTGAGTTTACTGTAGAAAGGTGCAGGGTTAAATTGAGTTTACATTTGACATCAGGTGCAGGTGTAATTTGAGGTTAGAGTAGACATCAGGTGTAGGGGTCATTTGAGTTTACAGTAGACATTTTCAGGGGTAATGTGAGTTTATAGGGGCAGCTGTAGGGGTATTTTGAGGTTACAGAAGACATCAGGTGCAGGGGTAATTTGAGATTACAGTAGACAGGTGCAGGGGTAATTTGAGGTAACAGTGGACATCAGGTGTAGGGGTCATTTGAGTTTACAGTAAACAGGTGAAGGGGAAATACAGTTTACCGAAGACAGGTATAGGGATAATTTGAGGTTACAGTAGACATCATGTGCATGCGTAATTTGAGTTTACAATAGATATCAGGTGCAGGGGAAATATGAGTTTACAGTAGGCATCAGGTGCAGAGGTAATTTGAGTTTACAGTTGACATCAGGTGCAGGGGTAATTTGAGTGTACAGTAGACAGGTGCAGGGGTAATTTGAGTTTACAGAAGACAGGTTCACGGGTAATTTGAAGATACAGTATACATCAGATGCAAGGGTATTTTCAGTTTACAGTAGACAGGTGCAGGGGTAATTTGAGTTAACAGTAGACAAGCGCTGGGGTAATTTGAGTTAACAGTAGACAGGTGTAGGGATATTTTGAGTTTACAGTAGAAGTCAGGTGCAGGGTTAAATTGAGTTAACATTTAACATCATGTGCAGGTGTGATTTGAGGTTACAGTAGACATCAGGTGTAGGGGAAATTTGAGGTTATAGAAGACAGGTGCAGGGATCATTTCAGTTTACAGTAGACATCAGGTGCAGGGGTAATTTGAGGTTACAGTAGGCATTGGGTTTAGGGGTCATTTGAGTTTACAGTAGACATATTCAGGGGTAATTTGAGTTGATAGTGGACAGATGTAGGGGATATTTGAGGTTACAGAAGACATCAGGTGCAGGGGTAATTAGAGTTTACAGAAGACAGGTCCAGGGGTAAATTTGAGATTACATTAGACATCAGGTGCAGGGAAAAGTTGAGTTTACAGTAGACAGGTGCATTGGTAATTTGAGGTTACAGTAGTCATCAGGTGCAGGGGTAATTTGAGGATACAGTAGATAGGTGCATGGGTAATTTTAGTTTACCGAAGACAGGTGTAGGGGAAATTTGAGTTTACAGTAGACATCAGGTGCAGGGGAAATGTGAGTTTACAGTAGACAGGTGCAGGGGTAATTTGAGTTTATTGCAGACAGGTTTAGGGGAAATATTAGCTTACAGAAGACATCAGTTGCAGGGGTATTTTGAGTTTACAATATGCATCAGGTGTAGGGGTAATTTGAGTTTACAGTAGACAGGTGCAGAGGTATTTTGAGTTTACAATATACATCAGGTGTAGGGGTAATTTGAGGTTACAGTAGACATCTGGTGAAGGGGTAATTTGAGGTAACAGTAGACATCAGGTGCAGGGGTAATTTGAGGTTACAGTAGACATCATGTGCAGGGGTATTTTGAGGTTACAGAAGACATCAGGTGCAGGAGTAATTTGAGATTACAGTAGACAGGTTCAGGGGTAATTTGAGTTTATCGCAGACAGGTGTAGGGAAATTTTGAAGTTACAGAATACATCAGGTTCAGGGGTCATTTGTGTTTACATTAGACATGTGTTGGGGTAACTTGAATTTACATTAGACAGGGGCATGGGTAATTTGAGGTTCCAGTAGACATCAGCTGCAGCGGTACTTTGAGATTATGGTAGACATCAGGTGCAGTGGTAATTTGAGTGTACAGTAGACAGGTGCAGGGGTAATTTGAGTGTACAGTAGACAGGTGCAGGGGTAATTTGAGTTACAGAAGACAGGTGCAGGAGTAATGTTGAGATTACATTAGACATCAGATGCAGGGGTAATTTGAGGTTACAGTATACATCAGGTGCAAGGGTATTTTCAGTTTACAGTAGACAGAAGCAGGGGTAATTTGAGTTTACAGATGACAGGTGTAGTGGTAATTTGAGGTTACAGTAGACATCAGGTGCAGGGGTAATTTGAGTTTACTGTAAACATCAGGTGCAGGGCTAACTTTAGGTTACAGTAGACATCAGGTGAAGGGGTAATATGAGGTTACAATAGACATCAGGTGAAGGGGTAATTGAGTTTACAGTAGACAGGTTCAGGAGTAGTTTGACCTTACACTAGACAGGTGTAGGGGAAATTCGAGGTTACAGTAGACATCAGGTGAAGGGGTAATTTGAGGTTAAAGTAGACATCATGTGCAGGTATATATGAGTTTAGAGATGACAGGTGCATGGGTAATTTGATATTACAGTAGAGAGGAGAAGGGGTAATTTGAGTTTACTGTAAACATCAAGTACATGTGCAATATGAGGTTACTGAAGACTTCAGGTGCAGGGTTCTTTTGAGTTCACAGTAGACAAGCGCTGGGGTAATTTGAGTTTACAGTAGACAGGTGCAGGGATAATTTGAGTTTACAATAGAAGTCAGGTGCAGGGTTAAATTGAGTTAACATTTGACATCAGGTGCAGGTGTGTTGAGGTTACAGTTGACATCAGGTGTAGGGGTCATTTGAGGTTAACAGGTGCAAGGGTAATTTGAGATTGCAGTAGACAGGTTCAGTGGTAATTTGAGTTTATAGCAGACAGGTGTAGGCGAAATTTGAGGTTATAGAAGACAGGTGCAGGGATCATTTCAGTTTACAGTAGACATCAGGTGCAGGGGTAATTTGAGGTTACAGTAGACATCGGGTTTAGGGGTCATTTGAGTTTACAGTAGACATTTTCAGGGGTAATTTGAGTTGATAGTGGACAGGTGTAGGGGATATTTGAGGTTACAGAAGACATCAGGTGCAGGGAAAAGTTGAATTTACAGTAGACAGGTGCAGTGGTAATTTGAGGTTACAGTAGACAGGTGCAGTGGTAATTTGAGGTTACAGTAGTCATTAGGTGCAGGGGTAATTTGAGGATACAGTAGATAGGTGCATGGGTAATTTTAGTTTACCGAAGACAGGTGTAGGGGAAATTTGAGGTTACAGTAGACATCAGGTGCATGCGTAATTTGAGTTTACAATAGACATCAGGTGCAGGGGTAATTTGAGTTTACAGTAGACAGGTGCAGAGGTATTTTGAGTTTATAGTAGACATCAGGTGCAGGGGTAATTTGAGGTTACAGTAGACAGGTGCAGATGTATTTTGAGTTTACAGTAGACATCAGGTGCAGGGGTAATTTGAGGTTACAGTAGACATCAGGTGCAGGAGTAATTTGAGATTACAGTAGACAAGTTCAGGGGTAATTTGAGTTTATCACAGACAGGTGTAGGGAAATGTTAAAGTTACAGAATACATCAGGTTCAGGGGTCATTTGAGTTTACATTAGACAGGTGTTGGGGTAACTTGAATTTACAGTAGACAGGGGCATGGGTAATTTGAGGTTCCAGTAGACATCAGCTGCAGCGGACTTTGAGATTACGGTAGACATCAGGTGCAGGGGTAATTTGATTTTACAGTAGACAGGTGCAGGGTTAATTTGAGGTTACAGTATACATCAGGTGAAAGGGTATTTTCAGTTTACAGTAGACAGAAGCAGGGGTAATTTGAGTTTACAGATGACAGGTGTAGTGGTAATTTGAGGTTACAGTAGACATCAGGTGCAGGGGTTATTTGAGTTTACAGTAGATAGGTGCAGGGATAATTTGAGTTTACAGTAGAAAGGTGCAGGGATAATTTGAGTCCACGGTAGATGTCAGTTGCAGGGTTAAATTGAGTTTACATTTTACACCAGGTGCAGGTGTAATTTGAGGTTAGAGTAGTCATCAGGTGCAGGGGTAATTTGAGGTTACAGTAGATAGGTGAAGGGGTCATTTTAGTTTACCGAAGACAGGTGCAATGGTAATTTGAGGTTACAGTAGACATCAGGTGTAGGGGTCATTTGCGTTTACATTAGACAGGTGAAGGGGTAATTTTTGTTTACCGAAGACAGGTGTAGGGATAATTTGAGGTTACAGTAGACATCAGGTGCATGCGTAGTTTGAGTTTACAATAGATATCAGGTGCAGGGGAAATTTGAGTTTACAGTAGACATCAGGTGCAGAGGTAATTTGAGTTTACAAATGACTGTTGCAGGAATATTTTTGAGATTACATTAGACATCAGGTGGAGGGGTAATTTGAGTTTACTGTAGACAGGTGCAGGGGTATTTTGAGGTTCCAGTAGTCATCAGGTGCAGGGGTAATTTGAGGTTACTGTAGACAGGTGCAGGCGAATTTTGAGGTTACAGTATACAATAGGTGCAATGGTATTTTCAGTTTACAGTAGACAGGTGCAGGGGTAATTTGAGGTTACATTAGACAGGTGCAGGGATAATTTTAGTTTACAGTAGACGTTAGGTGCAGGGGTAAATCGATTTTACATTAGACATCAGGTGCAGGGGTAATTTGAGGTCACAGTAGACATTGTCAGTGGTAATTTGAGTTTATAGCGGACAGCTGTAGGGGAAAATTGAGATTATAATAGACGTCAGCTGCAGGGGTATTTTGAGTTTACAGTAGACAGGTGCAGGGATCATTTGTGTTTACAGTAGACATCAGGTGCAGGCGTAATTTGAAGTTACATTAGACATCAGGGACAGGGGTAATCTGAGGATACAGAAGACATCAGGTGAAGAGGTAATTTGAGATTACAGTAGACAGACTCAGTGGTAATTTGAGTTTATAGCAGACAGGTCTAGGGGAAATTTTAGGTTACAGAAGACATCAGTTGCAGGGGTAATTTGAGTTTACAATAGACATCAGGTGCAGGGGTAATTTGAGTTTACAGTACATAGGTGCATGGATTATTTCAGTTTACAGTAGACATCAGGTGCAGGGCTAATTTGAGGTTACAGTAGACATCGGGTTTAGGGGTATTTTGAGTTTACAGAAGACATTTTCAGGGGTAATTTGAGTTTATAGCGGACAGGTGTAGGGGATATTTAAGTATACAGAAGACAGGTCCAGGGGTAAATTTGAGATTACATTAGACATCAGGTGCAGGGGTAATCTAAGATTACATTAGTCATCAGGTGCAGGGGTAATTTGAGATTACTGTCACGTCCTGGCCAGTATATAAGGTTAATTGTTTTGTAGTTTGGTCAGGGCGTGACAGAGGGTATTTGTTTTATGTGGTTCAGGGTGGTGTGTTTGTTTAAGGGTGTTTGTTTTAGTAATTCCGGGTGTTGGTTTATGTTTAGGTATTTCTATGTGGAGTCTAGTATGTCTGTTTCTATGTCTGGTGAATTGGTGTTGGGACTCTCAGTTGAAGGCAGGTGTTTTCTATCTGCCTTTGATTGAGAGTCTCATAAATGAGGGTGTGTTTGTGTTTGTGTTTTGTGGGTGATTGTTCTGTGTTCAGCCCTAGGCTTTGCCAGACTGTTTAGTTGTTCGTTCGTTTTCGTGTTTTGTTGTTTTGGAGTGCTCTTTTGATAATTTAAATAAAAGTCAAAAATGAGCATACACGTACCTGCTGCGTATTGGTCCTCATTCACCGACGACAGCCGTGACAGAATCACCCACCACTCAAGGACCAAGCAGCAGAGGAAGGAGCAGAAGGCGTTCGAGTTGGACTGGCGGGAGAAGTGGACTTGGGAAGAAGTTCTGGACGGGGCCGGACCTTGGCATCAGGCTGGGGAGTATCGCCGCCCGCAGTGGGAAATAGAAGCAGCCAAGGCAGAGAGGCGTTGGTACGAGGCCAGAGTGGACGCGCTGAAGGAGATGCACGAGAGGCACCCCCAAGAAATTTTTTTGGGGGGGCACACGGGTAGTTTGGCTAGGCGAAGGAAGAGCCGGAAGCCAGCTACCCGTGGTTATATGGAGGAGCGTATGAGGTTGGGAGCGCCATGTTTCGCTGAGAAGCGCAATATCTCACCCATACGCACGCACAGTCCGGTGCGAGTTATTCCAGCCCCTCGCAGGTGCCGTGCTAGAGCGGGCATCCAGCCTGGTAGGAGGATGCCTGCGCAGCGCATCTGGTCGCCGGTACGCCTCCGAGGACCAGGCTACCCAACTCCCGCTCTACGCACGGCTACCATCAAGCCCCTGCACAGCCCAGTCTGCCCTGTACGAGCACTCCGCTCGTGCAGGGCTACTAGTTCCATCGAGCCAAGGCGGGTTGTGCAGGAGGTAAGATCTAGACCGGCTGTGCGCCTCCATAGCCCTGGGTTTCCAGCTCCTGTCTCTCGTGCGGACCCGGAAGTGCGTCCACCCAGTCCGACTCGTCCTGTTCCCGCTCCCCGCACTAAACGGCAAGTGCGTAAACCCAGCCTCGCCAGTCAACAGTCGTCGGAGCTGCCCGCCAGTCAACAGTCGTCGGAGCTGCCCGCCAGTCAACAGTCGTCGGAGCTGCCCGCCAGTCAACAGTCGTCGGAGCTGCCCGCCAGTCAACAGTCGTCGGAGCTGCCCGCCAGTCAACAGTCGTCGGAGCTGCCCGCCAGTCAACAGTCGTCGGAGCTGCCCGCCAGTCAACAGTCGTCGGAGCTGCCCGCCAGTCAACAGTCGTCGGAGCTGCCCGTCAGTCAACAGTCGTCGGAGCTGCCCGTCAGTCAACAGTCGCCGGAGTGGTCAGACTGCGCTGAACTGCCGGAGTGGTCAGACTGCGCTGAACTGCCGGAGTGGTCAGACTGCGCTGAACTGCCGGAGTGGCCAGACTGCGCTGAACTGCCGGAGTGGCCAGACTGCGCTGAACTGCCGGAGTGGCCAGACTGCGCTGAACTGCCGGAGTGGCCAGACTGCGCTGAACTGCCGGAGTGGCCAGACTGCGCTGAACTGCCGGAGTGGCCAGACTGCCCTGAACTGCCGGAGTGGCCAGACTGCCCTGAACTGCCGGAGTGGCCAGTCTGCCCTGAACTGCCGGAGTGGCCAGTCTGCCCTGAACTGCCGGAGTGGCCAGTCTGCCCTGAACTGCCGGAGTGGCCAGCCTGCCCTGAACTGCCGGAGTGGCCAGTCTGCCCTGAACTGCCGGAGTGGCCAGTCTGCCCTGAACTGCCGGAGTGGCCAGTCTGCCCTGAACTGCCGGAGTGGCCAGTCTGCCCTGAACTGCCGGAGTGGCCAGTCTGCCCTGAACTGCCGGAGTGGCCAGTCTGCCCTGAACTGCCGGAGTGGCCAGTCTGCCCTGAACTGCCGGAGTGGCCAGTCTGCCCTGAACTGCCGGAGTGGCCAGTCTGCCCTGAACTGCCGGAGTGGCCAGTCTGCCCTGAACTGCCGGAGTGGCCAGACTGCCCAGACTGCCCCGAGCTGACAGACTGCCCAGACTGCCCCGAGCTGACAGACTGCCCAGACTGCCCCGAGCTGACAGACTGCCCAGACTGCCCCGAGCTGACAGACTGCCCAGACTGCCCCGAGCTGACAGACTGCCCAGACTGCCCCGAGCTGACAGACTGCCCAGACTGCCCCGAGCCGCCAGACTGCCCCGAACCGCCAGACTGCCCAGACTGCCTGGAACGGCCAGAACCTGAGCCGCCTCCAATATAGGTGGGTTGGGGAGGGGGGGTGTAGCACAGTGCCGTCGTTGACGGCAGCCACCCTCCCTTTCCTCCCTTTAGTAAGGGGGAATTTTCTTTTGGGTATTGTTTGGGGGTAATTTTTTTTTTGTTAAGGTGCTTCTGGGGTAGCACCTTTAAGGGGGGGGTACTGTCACGTCCTGGCCAGTATATAAGGTTAATTGTTTTGTAGTTTGGTCAGGGCGTGACAGAGGGTATTTGTTTTATGTGGTTCAGGGTGGTGTGTTTGTTTAAGGGTGTTTGTTTTAGTAATTCCGGGTGTTGGTTTATGTTTAGGTATTTCTATGTGGAGTCTAGTATGTCTGTTTCTATGTCTGGTGAATTGGTGTTGGGACTCTCAGTTGAAGGCAGGTGTTTTCTATCTGCCTTTGATTGAGAGTCTCATAAATGAGGGTGTGTTTGTGTTTGTGTTTTGTGGGTGATTGTTCTGTGTTCAGCCCTAGGCTTTGCCAGACTGTTTAGTTGTTCGTTCGTTTTCGTGTTTTGTTGTTTTGGAGTGCTCTTTTGATAATTTAAATAAAAGTCAAAAATGAGCATACACGTACCTGCTGCGTATTGGTCCTCATTCACCGACGACAGCCGTGACAATTACAGTAGACAGGTTCAGTGGTAATTTGAGTTTATAGCAGACAGGTGTAGGGGAAATTTTAGGTTATAGAAGACATCAGTTGCGGGGGTAATTTGAGTTGACAGTAGACAGGTGCATGGATCATTTCAGTTTACAGTAGACATCAGGTGCAAGGGTAATTTGAGGTTACAGTAGATAGGTGAAGGTGTCATTTTAGTTTACCGAAGACAGGTTTAGGGGAAATTTGAGGTTACAGTAGACATCAGTTGCATGCGTAATTTCAGTTTACAATAGACATCAGGTGCAGGTGAAATTTGAGTTTACAGTAGACAGGTGCAGGGGTAATTTGGGTTTACAGTAGGCATCAGCTGCAGGGGTAATTTGAGTTTAAAGAAGACAGGTACAGGAATAATTTTGAGATTACATTAGACATCAGATGCAGGGGTAATTTGAGGTTACAGTAGACAGGTGCAGGGATCATTTTAGTTTACAGTAGACATTATGAGCAGGGGTAAATTGAGTTTACATTAGACATCAGGTGCAGGGGTCATTTGAGGTCACAGTAGACATTTTCAGGGGTTATTTGAGTTTATAGCGGACAGCTGTAGGGGAAAATTGAGGTTATAATAGACATCAGCTGCAGGGGTATTTTGAGTTTACAGTAGACAGCAGGAGCAGGGGTAATTTGAGATTACAGTAGTCAGGTTCAGTGGTAATTTGAGTTTGTAGCAGACAGGTGAAGGGGAAATTTTAGTTTACAGAACACATCAGTTGCAGGGGTAATTTGAGTTTACAATAGACATCAGGTGTAGGGGTAATTTGAGTTTACAGTAGACAGGTGCAGGGGAATTTTGAGGTTACAGTATACAATAGATGCAATGGTATTTTCAGTTTACAGTAGACAGAAGCAGGGTAATTTGAGTTTACAGATGACAGGTGCAGTGGTAATTTGAGGTTACAGTAGACATCAGGTGCAGGGGTAATTTGAGTTTACAGTAGACAGGTGCAGGGGAATTTTGAGGTTCCGGTATATAATAGGTGCAATGGTATTTTCAGTTTACAGTAGACAGAAGCAGGGTAATTTGAGTTTACAGATGACAGGTGCAGTGGTAATTTGAGGTTACAGTAGAAATCAGGTGCAGTGGTAATGTGAGGTTACAGAAGACATCAGGTGCAGGGGTAATTTGAGTTTACAATAGTCATCAGGTGCAGGGCTAAATTGAGTTTACAGTAGACAGGTGTAGGGGAAATTTTAGGTTACAGAAGACATCAGTTGCAGGGGTAATTTTAGTTTACAATAGACATCAGGTGCAGGGGTAAATTGAGTTTACAGTAGACAGGTGCATGGATCATTTCATTTTACAGTAGACATCAGGTGCAGCGGTAAATTGAGGTTACAGTAGGCATCGGATTCAGTGCTAATTTGAGTTTACAGTAGACATTTTCAGGGGTAATTTGAGTTTGTAGCGGACAGATATTTGACGTTACAGAAGACATCATTTGCAGAGGTAATTTGAGGTGCGGGGGTAATTTGAGTTTACAGAAGATAGGTCCAAGGGGAAAATTTGAGATTACATTAGACTTCAGGGGCAGGGAAAATTTGAGTTAACAGTAGACAGGTGCTGTGGTAATTTGAGGTTCCGGTAGTCATCAGGTGCAGGGGAAATTTGAGTTTACAGTAGACAGGTACAGTGGTAAGTTGGGTTTACAGTAGACATCAGGTGCAGGGGAAATTTGAGTTTACAGTAGACAGGTGCAGGGGTAATTTGAGTTTACAGTAGACAGGTGCAGGGGTAAGTTGAGTTTACAGTTGACATCAGGTGCAGGGGTAATTTGAGTGTACAGTTGATAGGTGCAGGGGAATTTTGAGGTTACAGTATACAATAGATGCAATGGTATTTTCAGTCTACAGTAGACAGAAGCAGGGTAATTTGAGTTTACAGATGACAGGTGCAGTGGTAATTTGAGGTTACAGTAGACATCAGGTGCAGGGTTAATTTGAGTTTATAGTATACAGGTGCAGGGTAATTTGAGTTTACAGATGACAGGTGCAGTGGTAATTTGAGGTTACAGTAGACATCAGGTGCTGGGAAAATTTGAGTTT